>NC_081180.1:56142176-56442176 GCF_029867415.1 Vicia villosa
TCTATTATGATTCAAATTACCTCCATGACAAATTTCAAGTCTTAGTTCACAAGTTTGCCCAGTCAAATGTTCAAATAGTCAACAATCGACTAGTTTGACCTAAAAGTCAACTGGGGTTAACATACAATCAAAACTCCTGATTTTTGGTCAACATCAATATTTTGAAGTAATATTCATCATTTTATCAAGGGTTGATCGTGATTCATCAAGAAAAGTTCAGAAATCAACAAAACTCAAAGTTTCTAAATTAGGGTTTTTTGACTAAAAGTCAACTAAACTTTGACCACCCATAACTTTCACATGGTTCATCAGAAATTTCCCAACCAAAACTCATTTTGAAGTAAATTAAATTTTCTACAACTTTGTCTCTCAAAAGCCAAGGCAAAAAATGCTTCATTTGA
The DNA here is from genome assembly GCF_029867415.1 of Vicia villosa. Classification (NCBI taxonomy): domain Eukaryota; kingdom Viridiplantae; phylum Streptophyta; class Magnoliopsida; order Fabales; family Fabaceae; genus Vicia; species Vicia villosa. The sequence continues at coordinate 56,142,578 of NC_081180.1, forward strand.
GAGATATGAATCAAAACATTACAGGTCTTTTTGAAAGTCAACCAAAAGCTGTTTTTTTGTCAAAGGCAATATAATTAAGATAAAATATCCAAATGCAAAAAAGGTTCCAAAGTGGCTTGTAGAAGACATATTGGGCTTTTCAAAAAGTCCTAGAACACTTCCATGCCTTAAATATTGAGGGAGATATGCTTTGTCAAAGTTGGTCAATTTTTGGTAAAATACATGAAGCAAATAAGGGCCAAATTGGATTTTCTCGCAAATGGGCCCAATCTTTTATGATCCAATATTGTTCCTCAAGTCATCAAAGAGATCCAATCCAAAGGCCACGAATTTGTGATGATTATTTGATTTTATATTGAATTTTATTCATTTAAAATACAATTTAAATCAAATAATTAAGAAAAAATACAAAGAGATTTGATTTGTTTTGATTCTAATCAAATTCAATCATCCAAATATTCCATATTTGATGCAAATTTCGTGACAAAGGAGATTGGAAAGAGATGGAATGATTTTGGTCCAAAATTGGAAACATTTACAAATCAATTTCAATCAAATTGCCAATCATTGATTCAAGAGGATTCAACTCAATTTTCTTAACCTAAATCTATCTCATATATATGCAATCTATTCAGACTACAAGGACACGTTTGGACTGCCTCCAAGAACCCTAATAACTTGTGAAAAAATTCAAAGAAAGTCAAATTCGTTTTTGGAGTTAGAGCCCGATCCAAGGTGTTTTGAGGATTCAATTACGTTCCTGGGACTTCACTGGAGCTATTCCATTCATTCCCCAAGGTCCCTGCACTCAGAATTGCTCCCAATACCCCACGGTTTGTTCATTTTTTACCAAGTTCGATTCAAATAATTCATGCATCTTTAATGTGTTTTGAGGATATATATGTGTTCATCATCATGTGTGCAAGCTTTCTGGATATTTTTATTGAGTTTTAGATGCAGGTTTGGTGTTACGCCATTGTTAGGTTTCCAAGCTCTAAATTAGGGCTTTGTGTTTAAGGAAAAATTAGACAAAACCATGGCCACCATCGTGCTCAGGGGATCAAAACGAGTTGATTCGTGGTTTCACTTTGAATTTCTATTGCATATTTTGCTATTTGTGTTTGGCAGGGGCTATAGCGACGAACCAAAACCGTAGGTAAAAGTCGTTTCACCTAAAACTACGGTTCTGAAGAAGTAGACGAGGCGTGGCGTCACGTGGTTGGTTGGATTCAAAACCTGGCGCGCGTTTTGGCCCCCTTGGATCCAGTGCGTTTCGCTCAAAGCGCATACGATGTAACTTCGCTCCATCAGCCATTAGATCTGCTTCCAGATTGATCCAACGTTCCTGGGCATGCGTCCTCACCATGGACTTTCAGAGTTTCACCCCACTGGATCGCTCGCTAGGTTTTTGTTAATTTTTATTTTATTACTTTTATTTAGTTTTAATTGTTTTCTTTATTTTTTTTAACTAAAAGACTTTTTTTTAATTAATTCTTGTTAAAGCTTAACCTTTTTTCTTATAAAAATAATAAAATTATTTTAATTAATAAAATTAAGTTTTATTTAATAATTAATAAAATTAGGTTTTTATTTTCAGATTAGATAATTAATTAGGTTTAATAATGTAAATTAGGTTAATAATTTTAATTAGGTTTAATAATTTAAATTAAGTTAATAATTTTAGTCTAATTAATTAATTTTAGGTTTACATTTAGGTTTAGTCTTAAACTTCAAAAACCATAGATAACTCTAAAAACCCTAAAAACGTAGGATAGGTAGGTATTGCCCATTAACCTTGAGTCTAGTTTTTTTTTACCCATTTGGTTTACCCTCTTAAAGTTTTTTACCTTAAAACCTTTTCTTTTTTATTATCCTCCTTTATCTTAATTTCTTGTTCGCCTGATTTTATTATATTTTTGTATCTGCTCTGGGTTTGTAATAATAAGTGGTTAATTTTATTTTCTGCTACTTTTTATTGTAACTGCCTCAAAGCCTTGTAATAATCTTTAGGTTTTTATTTTCGCACTCAATTCTTCACTATTATGTAACTGCCCCAAAGCCATGTAATAGTTGTAGGTTTTATTTTTTGTCTTTATTTTCTGCATTCCCTGGTTTTTGGTTTTGTAATTCCCCCTCCCCGAAGCCTTGTAATAGCGTAGGTTTATTTTCTGCTTTTTATTTCCTGCATTATATAACTGTTAGAAATTGAATGGGATTGTATGACAAGACTAAAAGTAACATAGAATAACCCTAATTTTCAGGATTAAAATAAATCAATCACTTTTGTTTCACACACTCACCTTTAGGGTAATCCCTCTTATGCTGCCTTTTCGATTAAATAGTCAAGTCCCTCAGATGTAGGGATACCTTAGCCTGCTGCCTACGAATAAAGTCATCATAAAAAGATCATGGTCCCTTCGAGTTGCCTACAATAAATGATCTTGTCCCTTGGTTAAATGATGATATCCCCTTTCGATTGCTAAGGTATCCTTACTTGTTGCCTTAATGACTATTCTCATCAATTCATAAGACTTTATACCCTCCTTAGTCCTTATGGTATGGATAGTCTTATGGCAAAATGATGACCCGCACATCCAATGCATAGGACTACCTACCCTCAAATGGTATGGATAGTACTAACACCTAAGTAAAGACTTAAAGAACAAGTTAGACCTTCTAACTTTAGGGTTTGTTACTCTTAATTTCTTGCTCAAATTCAAAACTCAAAATTCAAAATACTTTACACACCTCCTTTTCAAAATGATTTCAAAGGCTACACTTATTTACATAAAGTCCTTTTTCAAAATCTTTTCTATACACACACTACACTCTTTCAAACATTTCAAACAAATAAGTGAGCTAAGCAATTAAGAGCCCATGAATAACCATGGATACAAAGGGTGCTTACACATTCCCTTTGTATAACCTACCCCCGAACTCAAAATCTTTTAAAAGGTCTTTCCTGTTCTTTTTGCCTTTCCTAATTAGATAAAATAAAAGTCGGTGGCGACTCTTGCTCACTGCAACATTGTTTGCGAAATAAAATATAAAGTCAGTTCTCCCATTGTATTACAAATGGCAACCTCGAGAGACACTCGATCAACCATTCAATTCAATATTGCTGCTACAACCACTACCATTGTCAACATTTTCAGTCTTGTTAGGGAATTTCCATCTCCTCGTATGATTGAAGACTATTTTGTCATGATGACTTCTCCTCTCGTTCATACATGGTCAAATTCTTCTGCCAAATTAGACAAGGCACCTTCCAACCTTTATAAGATGGTGTATTTCACACTCAAGTTGGTGGCTACAGAAATACCTTTTCAAGGCTAGTCTTCACGAACATTATGCTATAATCTTCAAAGAAGAATGTCAATAGTTCCACAACCAAGATACCCATTTATGGTTATAGGATAGAAAGTAAAACAATGTTTTCTAATATGGACCTTCATATAATCTCTATAGTCTCTACTCTCAACTTTGGATACATGGGTTCAACCTTCATTACATTCTTCATCAGCTGAGCATCATCAAGGAGCTCCATAATTTCATTTCTTTTCTATGTATGGATTGAGGGTTCTCTTTTGTGTGCCAATCTCCTATAATAAACAAAATTTCATTTGGCTACACGTTCCTTAGAATTGAATGGAACATTATCAAGGAAAATTGAAGGAATGTTCTTCGAAAGCTTATCCCCTATAATATACATTTTCACAATTTTAACACAATTTACAGCCTGCTCATCATTATCCTCGTCGTCTTCAATGTAATTGTAACTCGATGAACTGACTTTCATTTTTAAGCAAGCAATGTTGCGGTAAGCATGAGTCGCCACCGACTTTTAATTTATCCAAATAACTCGGAAGGGCAAAAAGAACAGAAAAAGACCCTTTTTAAAAGAAACGGGCTCGGGGGTAGATTATGAAAAGGGAAGGTGTAAGCACCCTTTTCATCCGTAGTTTTCTACGGGCTCTTAATTTGCTTAGCTCATGTTTGTTTGTTTTGAAAGAGGTGTAAGGACTTTAGCTTAAAAGCGTAGCCTTAGTTTTTGAAAAGAGAGGTGCGAAAAGATATTTTATTTGAGCTAAGCATATTAAGAACACTACCCTAAGTTAGTCTTTTTCTATGCTTTTTACTCTTCTAAGGGAGATAGGGTTATCCTTACCATTTAGGGTAGGTAGTCCTATTGATTGGATGTGCGGGACTATTGAAGGATCATCAGAGGTCATTGAAGGCAACAAGTAGAGGTACCTTTAGCAAATTCTAAGGGACAATCATCGTTTCATAGGCAACCATTCGAGGGACTAGATCATATACTCATAGGCAACATCGAGGGTCATCGAGGAACTTATGATCTTTGCGATGATTTTTAATCGTCAGGACTTTGCTAATGGGTACCTCTATATTCGAGGGACACGACCATATAATCGAAGGCAACCAAGAGGGGCGTACCCTAAGGGTGAGTGTGTGCAGCAATCACGTGTTTTGTTTCGAAATATTTTATCTTTTAATTAGTGATCTAGATTGAGGTTAATTTCTTTTCACGCCCTAAATTACTAACACACGCAAGTATACAATATTGTACGGGAAAATAAAGGTAGAAAGTAAAGAGTCCTAGCTATTACAGGGCTTCGGGAGGGGGTTACAATAAAATCGGGAGTGCAGGAATTAAAACCCTAGCTTAAACTATTACATCCTTTAGCAGATACATAAATTGTAAAAAATAAAAAAATATGCGAGAAGTAAAATATAAACGATTTATAAATGCTCATAGGAAATAGCCCAATTGCTCAAGATGGTAGTTCCTCACAAATCACAATCAACAAACAAAATGTTAGTAACACAAAATAATGTGAGAAAAAAAAAGGTAGAAACATGAACAAATATTAATCGAAAACAAAAGAAGCTGAAGTTAATGCAAGAAACAAATATTTTTGGTATTTTCAGTATATTAAAAGAAAAAAATGAAATATTAGAATAAAAACATATTTTTATATTTTTTGAATTAATGGACCAATGAGAAATAAAATAAAACAAAAGATATATTAGAAAAAGAAGCACAAAATACCTATTTATTTATCTATTGAATTTATTTTTAAGAAATTAATAAAATAAAAATAAAAATATCATGACATAGTGGACTCACTTCTGATCATTGTCCATTTTTTTTGGGAATTTTTTAATTAACAAAACTATTTAAAATAAAATCATGAAACAAGCTAATAATAAAACAAATGGATCCGAACGGGGGTGTGATTCTGTTAACAAACCAAAGACGGGCTCAGTCAGGAGGTGTGGATAGCGCTTCATAAAGGCCCATCACGTTTTGATCCATTTCTTTCATTAAAAAAAATAGAAATTAAATATAACAAAAGTTATGTAACATAACATCAATTAGTCACCTTTTAAATTCAAGTAGCTAAAAGACAAAATTAAATGGGCCAACCACACGACGACACGCAGTCGTCTTCTTCATGGAAACAACAAAACAAATCGTGAAAGACCATATACAAACCCTATCATAAACTTGAATTTTCAGTAACTTCCAAGCCATGTAGCTCCTTCGATTTTCAACAAAACACAAAAATTCCAAGAGCAAAAATGAAGCTTATCGCATGCAGAACACAAACATGCCAAATTAGGAACAAAAATATGCATGTATCATAGAGAAATAAGAACAGCAAGGCACGGGTTCAGCCTTTGTATCTACAAAAATAACTATGTAATAGCTATGAATTTGCTGCGAGAATTTTGTAGCGAAACCTGCAATAACACACTTTTAAAAAATACGAAACAAACACGAAAACCACCAACCCAGATCGACTTAAAAACATGCTATGAATTCAATGGTGATGTTGTCTTGGCTTGAAACGTTCTGTATGCATGAAAATGAAACTTTGCAAGCTTAAAACCCCAACAATGGCAGGCTACGATTCAGGGCTTAAAGCTCACATGTGATGCGTTGGACCTGCTCTAATTCATCTCAGGAACACATTAGAAACATCAGTTTATGTTAAAACACAATAAAAATAAAAATACGAAAGCTTCAAATATGGATGACGATGATGATCATGGTGTGTTTATTCCGAGTGTTTTAAAACGTGTCTAATGATCAGTAATTACCCTTTGATATCTCAGGAAGAGATTGGAGTGATTAGTTTTGATGGGAAGTGGCTGCAACTTGAGATCTCGTGTCCCCTAGTTTTCTCGAAATTTTGGAAGTTTGGAGAGTGTTTTTGAGGCAAGCAATTCGTGTCCTGGAGGCTGCACTTGTTAGACATATATATGAGGTGAAGTAGGGTTAGAATATTTGGAAATAATCAATGTTTGATTGAAGAAAATATTTGATTTTATTCCTGCATAAAAACTTTCTTTTCTTGATCAAAATCTATTTTCATGCTATTTCTCATGGTTTGCTGGCCCTTGGATGGAGATTTGATTTGATTAGATGAGAGAATATTCCATAACATCTTTTATCTATTCAAAAATATGATTTTATTTGATTTATTTTGAATTTAAATAAATAAACTCAAAAATAAATGAAATAATATCATAAAATAAATAATTGTTGGTCCATGGGCCTTCTATACGTTTGATATTTTGTGGGCATTGCAATACCAAAGGCCCATTACTTAAAAGTTTGCATTTTGCCATTTGGGGTTTCATGCATTTTCCATATTTCGCTCAACTTCTGTCAATCATAACTTATTCAATTTTTATCCTATGAAGGTGCTTTAGGACTTTTTGGAAAGCTCATGATGTCCTCTACAAGCCACTTTGGAAGCTTTTTTGCATTTGAGGATTTTATCTTGAAGATATGGCTCCTGATGAAAAATTGCTTTTTGCGAGCTTCTAGAAGGACCTGTAATGTCTTGGCTAATATCTCTTATGCTGAAGCATTTCTTGACCTCGAGACCTACATAAAGGTTGTAGAGAATTGAATTTCCTTGAGAATGAGCTTTGTTTGGGAAATTTCTGATGAACCATGTGGGAGATATGATCAATCAAAGTTCAGTTTACTTTCTCTCACATAACTCTAATTTAGCAACTATGAGCTTTGTTGATTTCTGAGCTTTTATTGACGAATCATGATCAACCCTTGATCAAATGATGAATATGACTTCAAAATATTGATGTTGACCAAAAAATCAAGAGGTTTGACTGTAGTTGACTTTTGACCTAGCATAGTCGACTGTTGATTTTCTGAGCAACTGATTGAGCAATCTTATGAATCAAGGCTTGGACATTAGTATGGGGATTCTTTGAAACATATAAGAAGCTATGAAATTCACTTAAGGTCTTAGAACCTGATTTTTCTTTGAAAGAAGCAAAACACTAGTTGTGGGTTGATTGCTTATGAGAATGATGAGCATGCCTAGTTCTTGTGTAACCTTGAGCATCTGATGATAAGAAGTATCTGAGTAAATTGCTTGAGCCAAAAACCTCGGAATATGATGGGCAAATTTTGGGGTATGACAGTAATTCAAGTTGTTAGAGACATCTTTCTCAACATTATTCTGTGTGATGCTAGGACCGATCTTCTTTATTCTTACAAACTTATTTTTATTAGACTTGCTATTCTCCTTGTCAGCAATTTTATTTTTCTTCTTCTAAACCAAAACCTTTTTTTAATCAACACTAAAAGATAAATGGACTTCTACTTTATACTTCTTTGTTTTTCTAGGGAATTTTCTAACAATAGGAACTTCATCAGCAATGTCATTATTGACAACCTCAATGTCATCATTATTAAAATTTTCATTTACAAACTCATCCTCATTAAGATATTCATTGACATTATCATTTACATCTTCATTGACATTATTGCTGACTTCTTCAATAATATCTTCAATGGCATAATTACATACATTTTCGTTAATATTTTCACCAACCTTTTTTACGTTCAGAGTGAGTCGGAGAATCATTCTTTGGGTTATCAAGACCAATTTCGATGGTTGGAACTTCAACATTTTAAATGACATCAATCAAATTCTCACTAAGAGAATTATCAGAATCATTAAATTCCTTCGTCGTCTCAACCAATATATCACACTCATCTACAACAACATTTCTAACTCTATTATATTAGCTACAACCTGGTTCTTATCAATAGAAAAAATAGTCTAACTAATAATAACAATTTTCGAGGGTTTTCCTTGAAAATACTTAGGCTCTGGCGTCATGGCGCAAAGTTACTTATTGTTTTAACATGGCCTTGTGGAGAGCAGCCCCTTAATGAATCTCTTCGACTAGGTTGATCTCCTCTTTCATAGCCTCGTCGTTTATCTCTTTGTCGAGAGGGGATTCAGTCTGTCTAAACGATTCTCTGATTTCCATGGGGATTACCGCTTCGGTTCCGTAGGTGATCAGTGGTTTTCACACATATATTTACCATTGTTTTTAAGCATTTTTAAATTATGTTATTTAGTGTTTTATTTCATTATTCGTCATTTTATGCTTTGGTTGTATGTTTTAATGTTTTCAGACTCATATGGATAAATCGGAATAAATCAGTGCAAAACTCAAAGTTTCAAGGAAGTTGATCAGTGCATTTTAATGCACGTTCTTCCATGTTTGTACTCAAGCATTTCTTCGGTTTGTTTTATTTATTTTTATGTTTTAATATGTTTTTATATTTTATTTTATTTTTGCACTTATTTGTTTTTCGTATTAATTTTTCAGCATTAACAGCCTGCACGAATAAATTCATAACTGGAGCTTGGAGTATCGGATTAAAGCGTTCTACCAGTCGTTGGAAAGCTAAGAAAAAGATCTACGATTTTTTTTCAGAAGTCAGAAGCAAATTTGGACTCCAACAAGGCCAGAAAACTCGTACAAGCTGCTGCATTATTTTTTGTATTTTGTTTGGGTTAGTTGTATTGGGCCTGGATCACACATTTGACCCAGTTAAGTTGTGAAACGGGTCGTGCTAATTGCTCCTAGGGTAGCAGCCGAAAAAAAACAATAGTTTTAGTCACCATTCACGATTTTTCACGATCATCCATCACTATTCACGGAATTTTCGAAGCTTTTGTACGATCCCATGGCGAACTAATCCTATTGAGTTGATCTGCTGTAATTCGGATTCCAAGACTTGAGGTTAATATTATTTTGCAATATAATTACTATTCATATCAATCTTATTTTGTGTCATTCGTTTGCTTAATCCGAATTATCATAGAATAACATTGTTCATTCGATTGATTTATGTTTCCTGAATTTATATGCGTTATATCGTCTGCTTAATTCGTTATTCCGCTAATTGTTGAACCGTTTGCTTAATCCGGTGAAAGAGGATCATAATTCTTATAATTCCATTCTCGCTTGTTGAATGTTTTTGTGCTTCGAATGTGAATAAAATCCGCAGAATTATATTTATCGATGATAGTAGGAACCGAAACAGCAGATTAGCTTAACTCTATAATCACTTATTTTCAAAACAGCTTATTTTATAATCACTTTTTATAATCCTTTTTTTTTCCAACCAAACCAACCCCCCCCCTTAATCGATTTAGCTTTTAGTTAATAAAAATCAAGAATCCTTGCGATACGACTCGAGCCATTGTCGCTATACTACGTTTTGAAAACTACTCGTTTTGACCCGCGAGCGACAGTGGATCAGAAGTTCAGAAAGCATGTTGCAGGAGGCCTGACACGGGTGGCCGTGTTGCTCAACATGGGCCGTGTCAGGAAGGGAGAAGGGCGTGAAGTTCCCAAAGAAAGGAAAATAGTGAAGCAACACGGGTTCCTGTGTTGCACAACACGGCCCGTGTTGCACGTCTTGTGACTAAACAATAAAAAGGAAAATAACAGGGGACCAACACGGGTGCCCGTGTTGCACAATACGGCCCGTGTTGGGTGATGACGCTGATTTCAGTGATTTTTCCTATTTTGTTCAGTGGATGACCTGCAAGGGTGTTTTTGGGATTTCCAACCATCTTAAGTGAGACTGCACTATTTAGGAGGGTTTTCAAGATGAATTAGGGATCTTTTTGCCACACGAAGAATTGGAGGATTGAGAGAAGAAGCCTATGCAATTGGAGAAGAACAGAGAACTCTCATGAGCGGAAGCCATTGAAGATCAAAGTTCATCATCTCTATTGTAATGTCTTTATTTGATATCTTTGTAATTTCTTTGGATGATATGAGTAGCTAAACCCCCCAATGCTAGGGGGATGTCCCTGATTAACATTTGTGATGATTTTGAATTCCGAATTTTAATAACATATTTCTCTTTCACGTTCAATTTAATGGTATAAGGTTTTTAACGCTTTCCTCTTCGGACCAACTGGATTGATTTATGACTGACAATTAGGATTGACCTCCATTGTTAGGATTTTTATACCATTATAATATAGTAGATATTACCTAGGACTAGGGATACCCTATAGTAACCGGAACATTCTTGATAATAATAATGCTTGAATTCATCACTAATATCAAAGGACTTTGGGATTAGGATTGAATGTTCAAAGGTTCGGCCACTAAGGACTTAGGAGCAAACACCCTAGAGAACTGGTAATTGATAAGTTGAATTTTGTTATGAAACAAGGGTTCAGAATTGTTACATGTTAATGCACACACCTACCCTGGCAGATTACTCATATTTGGCCAAATACATCTTTTACTTTTATTTGCAAAAGCAATTTAATTCGTAATTATCAAAACCAAAAACCCCAAGGCTTTTTGTTTAATTGAGTTCCTACTAACTCTATAATATCACGCAGTCCTTGAGATCGATATTCGGGGAAATTTCCCTTTATTACTACAGAGGCAAAATAGTACACTTGTTATTTTACCGATCAAGTTTTTGGTGCCGTTGTCGGGGACTGCCGAAGATTATAGAGTTTTTAGATTTATTTCAATTAGAATTTTGTTGCTTTGCGACTAAAATTTTATTTTCTGCAAAAAAAAAATTATTTTATTTTTGTTCCTCATTTTAATAATTGTCTAATCTGTTTATGCGAGGTAAGGCCTCAACAGAATTTCTTTTTGACGCAGAAATTGAAAGGACTTTGCACGCAAGGTACAGACAAGCTCGTCAAGCTAAACTGGTATCCGAGGAAGAAGTGATTACAGTTCATTCTGGTTCAGACACCGAAAGTGAAGAAGAGATCATGGGCGAGGTACCACCACCAGAGAGACTTCTCGGAGACTATGGTGTTAGAAACACACCGGGAGGAAGACTAACTATTGTCAACCAACCGGTGAACGCTGCTAACTTTCAACTGCATCCTAGCACGATCAATCAACTGGAAAGAAAACCTTTCACCGGAAAGGTTAATGAAGATGCAAACAAGCACCTACAGAGGTTTCTGACCATGAGTACAACTTTAAAAATTGAAGGTCATACAAAAGAGGCAAAGAAGTTTAGAATGTTCCCATTCATCTTGGCAGAAGATGCAGAAGAGTGGTTCTATTCTCTTCCAGCGGGCAGCATTACATCATGGGAAGAGATGGAAAAAGCTTTCTTGAATGAGTATTTTCCTGCATCTGTATTTATAAGGAAGAGGTATGACATCCTGAACTTCAAGCAGAAGGAGGGTGAGCCCTTAGGAGATGCCTACAAAAGATTCAAAAGAATTCTAGTAGCATGTCCCACTCACAATATGGACAAGATTGAACAGATGCAAGTATTTGTCAATGGGCTCAGAATGAAAACAAAAAAAGTTGATTGATACAGCAGCTGGAGGCTCGAAAAATTTCACAACAGCCTCAGACATCATCAAAATCATTGAAGCAATAGTTGCAAATGAGCATTTGGAGTTATATGACAGGTGTGCTGGCAAACCAGAAGGAATCATTAATCTTAAGTTGGAAACTTTGAAAATTCGGGTTGAATATGCTATAGCTGCAGAAGTTGAAAAGAAACTGAAGGCTATGAACATAGGTACACAGCAAGTGGCTCAAGTTCAACAAGCTCAACCTGTAAGTTGTGAAATTTGCCATGGGCCACACCAAACTGTATACTATGTTGCTACTTGTTGAAAGTATTTGTGGGTAAATATTTTCTGTAATATATCGTATCCACAGGGATTGGTTAATATCACTGCCGTTCTATAGTTGTTTATTTTGAGTTAAGAAATTTGGTTTGGTTTGTTTTATACTAATAATAATATCAAAAGCAAATAATAAAATAAAAGCAAGTAAAGGACTTTGTGTTAACAAATAAAGAAAGATGTTGAGTCTTTAGGGTTCATCAACCTAATCCTATACAATTATCAATTAATTCACAATAGAACAATCCTTTGAATCATTATCTTCACTTATCCTCAAATAAGATTCCATGTCTGCAAATCAAATTAGATAACTTTTACCGGTATGAGATTCGATCTCTCCAAATCACAATAACGATAATAGTAATTAAGAACGATAATTATGAAAACCCAATTACAATTCCATCTCTGCAAATTGCAATTGAATCAATATAGTAACCTAGGGCAAAAGTTAAATCCTTTCTTTCGATCAAAGATTCAACAATGATGTAAATTAAAAGCAAGGTTTCTTATTGATAATAAATTCAAACAATTGTTCACAGGAATTAATCAATGGTAATGTATATTCATAGGTTAACTACTACCTTAGACTCAACAAGAGGGATTTAGCTCTCCATAGACATGAAGAACATACAAGAATCAATGGAGGAATTCATCTTCATCAATAGAATGTCTTCGATTGGTAAAGAATCCACCTTCAATTGTTGTTCTCAGCTTCAGAATCAGATAGCTCTCCTAATTTCGCTCCTACAAAAGTATCCCTCACCACTTGGAAAACTAGGGCTTTAAAACAGAACTTTTGGGCTTTTAACGCCGAGGCCGCGGCGCGGCAACGGGCTGGCGCGGCGCGCCCCTCAAACAGAAGTATTTTCGCGGCGCGCCTAGGAACTCTCGCGGCGCGCCCTTTGTACTTTCCATCTTTTTCTTCAGCCTTTGAGACTTCCAGCTTTCTTTCCTCCTCATGTTCTTCTTAAGTTCTTATTCAGCTCAAAACCTGCAACAATAACACCCACAAGTGATTCGATTTGCTTTACGCACGAACTAAACTTATTCAGTTCAATTCTTAATAAAAACCTATGGATTCATCACATTTTTGCATTGGTTTAGAGAAGAAATCACTTATATTAACACATGAATTTACCATTAATTTACTCCTAACAAACTCTCCCCAACTTAGAGTTTTGTTTGTCCCTAAACAAAATTACTTACCTCCAGCAAAGTTTACCGACAATCAAGCAACAAGTTTTTCAAAAAGTTTTTCTCAAGTGGTTCAATCCAGTAACTAAGTCAAATACTCCTCTTCTACCTGCAAACTCAGAATATACACATGAAACAAACGTTGAAAGCAAATTACCTCCAGAAGTTCAAAACACTACACAATTGTAATTGAATCAGCACTAATCACTCTCATCAAAAAGTATGATGAATAAAAGAGGGGTTAAACACTCATCCAAACAATTAAATCAACAAAGATCCATATCATACGTTCACCAAATTGCTCGCATCAAGTCTTGTGGAATCTGAGAATCAGAAGGTCTTTCTATGGTTGTAATGTGGTTTAGATTCAAAGAAAAGAAGATAATCAAGGGTTGTTCCTAATATAGGGAAGCATCCAATTCATAACTTATTTCTTTTTCTCTAAAACTCTACTTCCTTTACCTGTCCATCTTTTTTCATTCGTAGCTTGGTTTTTCTTTTTCACTTTTTTTCAGCAACCGTTATATTCTAACGTTGTTACTTCTCTTTTTTTCTCAAGCTACGACTTCTTTTATCTTTCACCGATTACCATAAGTACTTACTCTTCTTTTGAATGTGACTCTCCCCAACTTGGAGATCAACCTGTATTCAGATTATATGAATGCTCCCCTACTTTCTAAAAAGGTCAAAGAGAAAACACATCACCAAATTTTATGGTTGATGGTCCAAAACAAAACTTTTTATTGAGATCAAACTCACCAGGTATTTCCTTGGTGCATATTATGATACTTACCTTGACCTCAGGCTCAAAGAATGGTTAGCAAAGGATCACACTCTCACAGAAGCAAATAAGTTTTTTCATTGGAATAGGCTAAAAGAACTCTCAGATTCAAACAAGTGCCTCAATCACTTTCACAGATTTCCACAAACGATGCAACAAACGGTTTAGCATGATACAAACACGTCAAAATAATTGATGGTCTCCTGCATATAGTAAACAATGGAAAGCTTTCCTCACAATGGTTAAAGCTAAGCCGATCCAACAAACAATGTACCATAAAGAACTTCTGACAGTATTTACTAACACCTTAAGTTTCATTGCACACATTAAGAGTTTGAGTTCAAAAATTCATACCTGCTTTGTTACTTATTGAAAAAGAAAGTGAAAGTGAAACATTTTTGAACATTCACTTCCTACCACTTTTCATACATGTTGCTTCCTTGTTGATACTTTGCTTGAGATTCTCGTTTTGTTATGGGACTACTTACTCTAAAGAGAGTAACGCAATATCAATTGCTGCCTCCTAGCTTTCACCAGACGGGTTCCCTGATTATTTCCTGAAATAAAGGCTAAACAAAACAAAACATTAGAAGTGTGGGTTACCTCCCACAAAGTGCTTCGTTTAACGTCGCATGGCTCGACGGTCAGGCTTTCAAGGAACTAAAAATGGTGCATGTTGCTCCACTCCCCCGAAGAAATCTTTTAACCGTTTTCCATTAACGGTTCTCCTCTCTTTTGTCAGTGGATTCTCTACCATAATGGCACCGTGGTCGCATATATCTTTTACTATCAGTGGTCCAGACCATTTTGTTGTTGCTTTACCCGAGAGACATCTTAGTTTTGAGTTGCACAGGAGTACCTCTTGTCCAACTTGGAAGTAGCTCGGAGGTTGATTTTTGTCTTCCTTGGTTGCTCCTTTAGTTGTATCGATTTGGAAGATATCACTCTTGTTCTTAAGATGCTTCTTGGCCTTGAACAGAGTAAACTTTACCTCTTCATCTTGCACCCTTATTTTCATGATCCCTTCATCCAGATCAATCATCATCCGAGCGGTTTTCATGAATGGCCTTCCTAGAATCACAGGTACCTCATGATCTTCTTCCATGTCAACAACCACAAAGTCTACCGGGAAAAAGAATTTGTCTACTTTAATTAGCAGATCTTGAATCACTCCATAGGGTGAAGTGATAGACTTGTCGGCCAATTGTAAAGTCATACTAGTGGGCTTCATCACAATATTCCCTAGCTTCTTGACAATGGATAAAGGGATTAGGTTGATGCTCGACCCCAGATCAATTAACCCATCGCCAGTGAAATTACCTCCAATATTTAATGGTAAGGTTACTTGCCCCGGATCGGATTCCTTTCTTGGAGTAGTTCTTTGGATTATAGCACTACATTGAGCATCAAGCACCACAGTTTCTTCATCTGTGCATCCCTTTTTCTTTGTGAGCATGTTCTTCATAAATTTAGCATATTTGGGCATTTGCTCTAATGCTTCGGCAAATGGTATGTTTATGTGGAGTTGTTTGAAGATGCTCATAAACCTGGTATATTGCCTGGCATTGTCCTTCTTTGACGGAGCGTGGGGGTATGGTAGATGTTGGCTTGGTATCACAGGGTCTACCTTCTTTTTCTTAGAACTTTTTCTTTTCTCTGTCATCCCTCTTTCTTTCTTGGTCTCATCTATTTCTCTTTCAGCATCTTTGCTCATGGTGCTCACTATGATTTCATTCTCCTCATCTTCCGCAGCCTGATTATTATCCTCTTTCTCGGTATCATTGATTTCAACTTCTTTCTCAGCACCTTTCTGACCGGTTCTAGTCGTCACTGCTTTACAATGCTCTTTAGGATTATCTTGAGTGTTGGCGGAGAATGTTGCATTTGACTGAGTAGCTGCAATTTGCTTAGCAAGTTGGCCCACTTGAGTTTCTAAACTCTTTATAGCCGCTTCTTGATTCTTCTGATTTATTACTGATGTTTGAATGAACTGATTCACTGTCTCCTCTAACTTGGATTGTCCTCCTTGCTGTTGTTGTGGTGGTTGAGTGTATGGTTGGAATGCTTGTTGTTGATACCCTTGATTCGGTGGTCTTTGTTGGTACCCTTGGTTGTTGTATCTTGGGGGATAACCTTGTTGGTATGGCTGATTCTGATATTGATTCTGCCTTTGTCCTTGGTTATTATTCATGTAATTCACTTCTTCTTCTTGCACTGGTGGACAGAATCCTGTTTGATGATCTCCCTTGCACAATTCGCACTTAGCAACTTGATATGAATTAGATACCCAGTTCAGCTCCTTGATCTGTTGTGGTAATTTAGACATTTGTTGTGTCAAAAGTTCCACTTGTGAAGTTAGCAATTTGTTCTGAGCAAGTAGAGCATCACTGTTGTTCAACTCTAACATTCCGGGTTTCTTATCTCTTACTGTTCGATCATGATTGCCTTGACGATCATTTAGAGCCATTCGCTCTATTATCTGAGTAGCTTCTTCAGGTGTTTTGGACATGAGAGAACCACCAGCTGTGGCGTCCAAAAGTGTCTTGTTTGTAGCTGTGAGACCGTTACGGAACATATGGATTTGGTCAACGTCTGAAAAACCGTGTCCTTTGCACTTTCTCAACATAGCTTTATACCTTTCCCATGCTTCATTCAAAGATTCATTACTACCTTGAGAAAATACTGCTATTGCTGTTTTTGCTTCGAAGAATCGGTTTTGAGAGTAAAACCTTTCCAAAAATTTTTCTTCCAATGTGTTCCAATTTGTCATCACTACCTCGGGTTGATCCAGATACCAATCCTTTGCCTTAGATAGCAAAGAGTGTGGGAACAACCTCTTAAATAATGCTTCCTCATCAGCTTGAGCGACACCCGTAGTACCCGCTAACTCATAGAATCGAGTAAGATGCGTGTACGGGTCTTCATGGTCCAATCCGGCGAAAGGACTTGCACAAATCAATTGTATGATACCGGTCTTCAGTTCTGTCGGTCGCCCGTTGGCGGCAGTTCTCGCGAACTGAGGCTTGAGTCTTGGACTATTAGCACATGGACCATTAGCAGCCATGTTGCCAACAGTAGGTTGTATAAAAACTTCCGGTTCTTCCTCCGTGAATAGTTCGTGAAAGAAGAATCCTTCTTGCGACTCGTCAATGGTTTCAAGTTGTTGTGACGATGTCGCGGTTGCGTTGTCTCTTGCTTTTGCTATGTTCGCTCTTTTTCGTGCTTTGCTATTTAACCTCCTAGCGGTCCTTTCGATCTCGGGATCAAAAAGAAGTTGATCGCTAGAAACTTTGCTGCGCATACACAATCTTCTGCAAAACTAGCAAACACGTGAAACAACCAAATAGAGAAAATAAAAATTAAAACTCAAAATAAGAACTATTGCAATGCATGCAATATTGACACCAATCCCCGGCAACGGCGCCAATTTGTTGAAAGTATTTGTGGGTAAATATTTTCTGTAATATATCGTATCCACAGGGATTGGTTAATATCACTGCCGTTCTATAGTTGTTTATTTTGAGTTAAGAAATTTGGTTTGGTTTGTTTTATACTAATAATAATATCAAAAGCAAATAATAAAATAAAAGCAAGTAAAGGACTTTGTGTTAACAAATAAAGAAAGATGTTGAGTCTTTAGGGTTCATCAACCTAATCCTATACAATTATCAATTAATTCACAATAGAACAATCCTTTGAATCATTATCTTCACTTATCCTCAAATAAGATTCCATGTCTGCAAATCAAATTAGATAACTTTTACCGGTATGAGATTCGATCTCTCCAAATCACAATAACGATAATAGTAATTAAGAACGATAATTATGAAAACCCAATTACAATTCCATCTCTGCAAATTGCAATTGAATCAATATAGTAACCTAGGGCAAAAGTTAAATCCTTTCTTTCGATCAAAGATTCAACAATGATGTAAATTAAAAGCAAGGTTTCTTATTGATAATAAATTCAAACAATTGTTCACAGGAATTAATCAATGGTAATGTATATTCATAGGTTAACTACTACCTTAGACTCAACAAGAGGGATTTAGCTCTCCATAGACATGAAGAACATACAAGAATCAATGGAGGAATTCATCTTCATCAATAGAATGTCTTCGATTGGTAAAGAATCCACCTTCAATTGTTGTTCTCAGCTTCAGAATCAGATAGCTCTCCTAATTTCGCTCCTACAAAAGTATCCCTCACCACTTGGAAAACTAGGGCTTTAAAACAGAACTTTTGGGCTTTTAACGCCGAGGCCGCGGCGCGGCAACGGGCTGGCGCGGCGCGCCCCTCAAACAGAAGTATTTTCGCGGCGCGCCTAGGAACTCTCGCGGCGCGCCCTTTGTACTTTCCATCTTTTTCTTCAGCCTTTGAGACTTCCAGCTTTCTTTCCTCCTCATGTTCTTCTTAAGTTCTTATTCAGCTCAAAACCTGCAACAATAACACCCACAAGTGATTCGATTTGCTTTACGCACGAACTAAACTTATTCAGTTCAATTCTTAATAAAAACCTATGGATTCATCACATTTTTGCATTGGTTTAGAGAAGAAATCACTTATATTAACACATGAATTTACCATTAATTTACTCCTAACAAACTCTCCCCAACTTAGAGTTTTGTTTGTCCCTAAACAAAATTACTTACCTCCAGCAAAGTTTACCGACAATCAAGCAACAAGTTTTTCAAAAAGTTTTTCTCAAGTGGTTCAATCCAGTAACTAAGTCAAATACTCCTCTTCTACCTGCAAACTCAGAATATACACATGAAACAAACGTTGAAAGCAAATTACCTCCAGAAGTTCAAAACACTACACAATTGTAATTGAATCAGCACTAATCACTCTCATCAAAAAGTATGATGAATAAAAGAGGGGTTAAACACTCATCCAAACAATTAAATCAACAAAGATCCATATCATACGTTCACCAAATTGCTCGCATCAAGTCTTGTGGAATCTGAGAATCAGAAGGTCTTTCTATGGTTGTAATGTGGTTTAGATTCAAAGAAAAGAAGATAATCAAGGGTTGTTCCTAATATAGGGAAGCATCCAATTCATAACTTATTTCTTTTTCTCTAAAACTCTACTTCCTTTACCTGTCCATCTTTTTTCATTCGTAGCTTGGTTTTTCTTTTTCACTTTTTTTCAGCAACCGTTATATTCTAACGTTGTTACTTCTCTTTTTTTCTCAAGCTACGACTTCTTTTATCTTTCACCGATTACCATAAGTACTTACTCTTCTTTTGAATGTGACTCTCCCCAACTTGGAGATCAACCTGTATTCAGATTATATGAATGCTCCCCTACTTTCTAAAAAGGTCAAAGAGAAAACACATCACCAAATTTTATGGTTGATGGTCCAAAACAAAACTTTTTATTGAGATCAAACTCACCAGGTATTTCCTTGGTGCATATTATGATACTTACCTTGACCTCAGGCTCAAAGAATGGTTAGCAAAGGATCACACTCTCACAGAAGCAAATAAGTTTTTTCATTGGAATAGGCTAAAAGAACTCTCAGATTCAAACAAGTGCCTCAATCACTTTCACAGATTTCCACAAACGATGCAACAAACGGTTTAGCATGATACAAACACGTCAAAATAATTGATGGTCTCCTGCATATAGTAAACAATGGAAAGCTTTCCTCACAATGGTTAAAGCTAAGCCGATCCAACAAACAATGTACCATAAAGAACTTCTGACAGTATTTACTAACACCTTAAGTTTCATTGCACACATTAAGAGTTTGAGTTCAAAAATTCATACCTGCTTTGTTACTTATTGAAAAAGAAAGTGAAAGTGAAACATTTTTGAACATTCACTTCCTACCACTTTTCATACATGTTGCTTCCTTGTTGATACTTTGCTTGAGATTCTCGTTTTGTTATGGGACTACTTACTCTAAAGAGAGTAACGCAATATCAATTGCTGCCTCCTAGCTTTCACCAGACGGGTTCCCTGATTATTTCCTGAAATAAAGGCTAAACAAAACAAAACATTAGAAGTGTGGGTTACCTCCCACAAAGTGCTTCGTTTAACGTCGCATGGCTCGACGGTCAGGCTTTCAAGGAACTAAAAATGGTGCATGTTGCTCCACTCCCCCGAAGAAATCTTTTAACCGTTTTCCATTAACGGTTCTCCTCTCTTTTGTCAGTGGATTCTCTACCATAATGGCACCGTGGTCGCATATATCTTTTACTATCAGTGGTCCAGACCATTTTGTTGTTGCTTTACCCGAGAGACATCTTAGTTTTGAGTTGCACAGGAGTACCTCTTGTCCAACTTGGAAGTAGCTCGGAGGTTGATTTTTGTCTTCCTTGGTTGCTCCTTTAGTTGTATCGATTTGGAAGATATCACTCTTGTTCTTAAGATGCTTCTTGGCCTTGAACAGAGTAAACTTTACCTCTTCATCTTGCACCCTTATTTTCATGATCCCTTCATCCAGATCAATCATCATCCGAGCGGTTTTCATGAATGGCCTTCCTAGAATCACAGGTACCTCATGATCTTCTTCCATGTCAACAACCACAAAGTCTACCGGGAAAAAGAATTTGTCTACTTTAATTAGCAGATCTTGAATCACTCCATAGGGTGAAGTGATAGACTTGTCGGCCAATTGTAAAGTCATACTAGTGGGCTTCATCACAATATTCCCTAGCTTCTTGACAATGGATAAAGGGATTAGGTTGATGCTCGACCCCAGATCAATTAACCCATCGCCAGTGAAATTACCTCCAATATTTAATGGTAAGGTTACTTGCCCCGGATCGGATTCCTTTCTTGGAGTAGTTCTTTGGATTATAGCACTACATTGAGCATCAAGCACCACAGTTTCTTCATCTGTGCATCCCTTTTTCTTTGTGAGCATGTTCTTCATAAATTTAGCATATTTGGGCATTTGCTCTAATGCTTCGGCAAATGGTATGTTTATGTGGAGTTGTTTGAAGATGCTCATAAACCTGGTATATTGCCTGGCATTGTCCTTCTTTGACGGAGCGTGGGGGTATGGTAGATGTTGGCTTGGTATCACAGGGTCTACCTTCTTTTTCTTAGAACTTTTTCTTTTCTCTGTCATCCCTCTTTCTTTCTTGGTCTCATCTATTTCTCTTTCAGCATCTTTGCTCATGGTGCTCACTATGATTTCATTCTCCTCATCTTCCGCAGCCTGATTATTATCCTCTTTCTCGGTATCATTGATTTCAACTTCTTTCTCAGCACCTTTCTGACCGGTTCTAGTCGTCACTGCTTTACAATGCTCTTTAGGATTATCTTGAGTGTTGGCGGAGAATGTTGCATTTGACTGAGTAGCTGCAATTTGCTTAGCAAGTTGGCCCACTTGAGTTTCTAAACTCTTTATAGCCGCTTCTTGATTCTTCTGATTTATTACTGATGTTTGAATGAACTGATTCACTGTCTCCTCTAACTTGGATTGTCCTCCTTGCTGTTGTTGTGGTGGTTGAGTGTATGGTTGGAATGCTTGTTGTTGATACCCTTGATTCGGTGGTCTTTGTTGGTACCCTTGGTTGTTGTATCTTGGGGGATAACCTTGTTGGTATGGCTGATTCTGATATTGATTCTGCCTTTGTCCTTGGTTATTATTCATGTAATTCACTTCTTCTTCTTGCACTGGTGGACAGAATCCTGTTTGATGATCTCCCTTGCACAATTCGCACTTAGCAACTTGATATGAATTAGATACCCAGTTCAGCTCCTTGATCTGTTGTGGTAATTTAGACATTTGTTGTGTCAAAAGTTCCACTTGTGAAGTTAGCAATTTGTTCTGAGCAAGTAGAGCATCACTGTTGTTCAACTCTAACATTCCGGGTTTCTTATCTCTTACTGTTCGATCATGATTGCCTTGACGATCATTTAGAGCCATTCGCTCTATTATCTGAGTAGCTTCTTCAGGTGTTTTGGACATGAGAGAACCACCAGCTGTGGCGTCCAAAAGTGTCTTGTTTGTAGCTGTGAGACCGTTACGGAACATATGGATTTGGTCAACGTCTGAAAAACCGTGTCCTTTGCACTTTCTCAACATAGCTTTATACCTTTCCCATGCTTCATTCAAAGATTCATTACTACCTTGAGAAAATACTGCTATTGCTGTTTTTGCTTCGAAGAATCGGTTTTGAGAGTAAAACCTTTCCAGAAATTTTTCTTCCAATGTGTTCCAATTTGTCATCACTACCTCGGGTTGATCCAGATACCAATCCTTTGCCTTAGATAGCAAAGAGTGTGGGAACAACCTCTTAAATAATGCTTCCTCATCAGCTTGAGCGACACCCGTAGTACCCGCTAACTCATAGAATCGAGTAAGATGCGTGTACGGGTCTTCATGGTCCAATCCGGCGAAAGGACTTGCACAAATCAATTGTATGATACCGGTCTTCAGTTCTGTCGGTCGCCCGTTGGCGGCAGTTCTCGCGAACTGAGGCTTGAGTCTTGGACTATTAGCACATGGACCATTAGCAGCCATGTTGCCAACAGTAGGTTGTATAAAAACTTCCGGTTCTTCCTCCGTGAATAGTTCGTGAAAGAAGAATCCTTCTTGCGACTCGTCAATGGTTTCAAGTTGTTGTGACGATGTCGCGGTTGCGTTGTCTCTTGCTTTTGCTATGTTCGCTCTTTTTCGTGCTTTGCTATTTAACCTCCTAGCGGTCCTTTCGATCTCGGGATCAAAAAGAAGTTGATCGCTAGAAACTTTGCTGCGCATACACAATCTTCTGCAAAACTAGCAAACACGTGAAACAACCAAATAGAGAAAATAAAAATTAAAACTCAAAATAAGAACTATTGCAATGCATGCAATATTGACACCAATCCCCGGCAACGGCGCCAATTTGTTGAAAGTATTTGTGGGTAAATATTTTCTGTAATATATCGTATCCACAGGGATTGGTTAATATCACTGCCGTTCTATAGTTGTTTATTTTGAGTTAAGAAATTTGGTTTGGTTTGTTTTATACTAATAATAATATCAAAAGCAAATAATAAAATAAAAGCAAGTAAAGGACTTTGTGTTAACAAATAAAGAAAGATGTTGAGTCTTTAGGGTTCATCAACCTAATCCTATACAATTATCAATTAATTCACAATAGAACAATCCTTTGAATCATTATCTTCACTTATCCTCAAATAAGATTCCATGTCTGCAAATCAAATTAGATAACTTTTACCGGTATGAGATTCGATCTCTCCAAATCACAATAACGATAATAGTAATTAAGAACGATAATTATGAAAACCCAATTACAATTC
This sequence comes from Vicia villosa, assembly GCF_029867415.1. Classification (NCBI taxonomy): domain Eukaryota; kingdom Viridiplantae; phylum Streptophyta; class Magnoliopsida; order Fabales; family Fabaceae; genus Vicia; species Vicia villosa. The sequence continues at coordinate 56,165,822 of NC_081180.1, forward strand.
CATCTCTGCAAATTGCAATTGAATCAATATAGTAACCTAGGGCAAAAGTTAAATCCTTTCTTTCGATCAAAGATTCAACAATGATGTAAATTAAAAGCAAGGTTTCTTATTGATAATAAATTCAAACAATTGTTCACAGGAATTAATCAATGGTAATGTATATTCATAGGTTAACTACTACCTTAGACTCAACAAGAGGGATTTAGCTCTCCATAGACATGAAGAACATACAAGAATCAATGGAGGAATTCATCTTCATCAATAGAATGTCTTCGATTGGTAAAGAATCCACCTTCAATTGTTGTTCTCAGCTTCAGAATCAGATAGCTCTCCTAATTTCGCTCCTACAAAAGTATCCCTCACCACTTGGAAAACTAGGGCTTTAAAACAGAACTTTTGGGCTTTTAACGCCGAGGCCGCGGCGCGGCAACGGGCTGGCGCGGCGCGCCCCTCAAACAGAAGTATTTTCGCGGCGCGCCTAGGAACTCTCGCGGCGCGCCCTTTGTACTTTCCATCTTTTTCTTCAGCCTTTGAGACTTCCAGCTTTCTTTCCTCCTCATGTTCTTCTTAAGTTCTTATTCAGCTCAAAACCTGCAACAATAACACCCACAAGTGATTCGATTTGCTTTACGCACGAACTAAACTTATTCAGTTCAATTCTTAATAAAAACCTATGGATTCATCACATTTTTGCATTGGTTTAGAGAAGAAATCACTTATATTAACACATGAATTTACCATTAATTTACTCCTAACAAACTCTCCCCAACTTAGAGTTTTGTTTGTCCCTAAACAAAATTACTTACCTCCAGCAAAGTTTACCGACAATCAAGCAACAAGTTTTTCAAAAAGTTTTTCTCAAGTGGTTCAATCCAGTAACTAAGTCAAATACTCCTCTTCTACCTGCAAACTCAGAATATACACATGAAACAAACGTTGAAAGCAAATTACCTCCAGAAGTTCAAAACACTACACAATTGTAATTGAATCAGCACTAATCACTCTCATCAAAAAGTATGATGAATAAAAGAGGGGTTAAACACTCATCCAAACAATTAAATCAACAAAGATCCATATCATACGTTCACCAAATTGCTCGCATCAAGTCTTGTGGAATCTGAGAATCAGAAGGTCTTTCTATGGTTGTAATGTGGTTTAGATTCAAAGAAAAGAAGATAATCAAGGGTTGTTCCTAATATAGGGAAGCATCCAATTCATAACTTATTTCTTTTTCTCTAAAACTCTACTTCCTTTACCTGTCCATCTTTTTTCATTCGTAGCTTGGTTTTTCTTTTTCACTTTTTTTCAGCAACCGTTATATTCTAACGTTGTTACTTCTCTTTTTTTCTCAAGCTACGACTTCTTTTATCTTTCACCGATTACCATAAGTACTTACTCTTCTTTTGAATGTGACTCTCCCCAACTTGGAGATCAACCTGTATTCAGATTATATGAATGCTCCCCTACTTTCTAAAAAGGTCAAAGAGAAAACACATCACCAAATTTTATGGTTGATGGTCCAAAACAAAACTTTTTATTGAGATCAAACTCACCAGGTATTTCCTTGGTGCATATTATGATACTTACCTTGACCTCAGGCTCAAAGAATGGTTAGCAAAGGATCACACTCTCACAGAAGCAAATAAGTTTTTTCATTGGAATAGGCTAAAAGAACTCTCAGATTCAAACAAGTGCCTCAATCACTTTCACAGATTTCCACAAACGATGCAACAAACGGTTTAGCATGATACAAACACGTCAAAATAATTGATGGTCTCCTGCATATAGTAAACAATGGAAAGCTTTCCTCACAATGGTTAAAGCTAAGCCGATCCAACAAACAATGTACCATAAAGAACTTCTGACAGTATTTACTAACACCTTAAGTTTCATTGCACACATTAAGAGTTTGAGTTCAAAAATTCATACCTGCTTTGTTACTTATTGAAAAAGAAAGTGAAAGTGAAACATTTTTGAACATTCACTTCCTACCACTTTTCATACATGTTGCTTCCTTGTTGATACTTTGCTTGAGATTCTCGTTTTGTTATGGGACTACTTACTCTAAAGAGAGTAACGCAATATCAATTGCTGCCTCCTAGCTTTCACCAGACGGGTTCCCTGATTATTTCCTGAAATAAAGGCTAAACAAAACAAAACATTAGAAGTGTGGGTTACCTCCCACAAAGTGCTTCGTTTAACGTCGCATGGCTCGACGGTCAGGCTTTCAAGGAACTAAAAATGGTGCATGTTGCTCCACTCCCCCGAAGAAATCTTTTAACCGTTTTCCATTAACGGTTCTCCTCTCTTTTGTCAGTGGATTCTCTACCATAATGGCACCGTGGTCGCATATATCTTTTACTATCAGTGGTCCAGACCATTTTGTTGTTGCTTTACCCGAGAGACATCTTAGTTTTGAGTTGCACAGGAGTACCTCTTGTCCAACTTGGATGTAGCTCGGAGGTTGATTTTTGTCTTCCTTGGTTGCTCCTTTAGTTGTATCGATTTGGAAGATATCACTCTTGTTCTTAAGATGCTTCTTGGCCTTGAACAGAGTAAACTTTACCTCTTCATCTTGCACCCTTATTTTCATGATCCCTTCATCCAGATCAATCATCATCCGAGCGGTTTTCATGAATGGCCTTCCTAGAATCACAGGTACCTCATGATCTTCTTCCATGTCAACAACCACAAAGTCTACCGGGAAAAAGAATTTGTCTACTTTAATTAGCAGATCCTGAATCACTCCATAGGGTGAAGTGATAGACTTGTCGGCCAATTGTAAAGTCATACTAGTGGGCTTCATCACAATATTCCCTAGCTTCTTGACAATGGATAAAGGGATTAGGTTGATGCTCGACCCCAGATCAATTAACCCATCGCCAGTGAAATTACCTCCAATATTTAATGGTAAGGTTACTTGCCCCGGATCGGATTCCTTTCTTGGAGTAGTTCTTTGGATTATAGCACTACATTGAGCATCAAGCACCACAGTTTCTTCATCTGTGCATCCCTTTTTCTTTGTGAGCATGTTCTTCATAAATTTAGCATATTTGGGCATTTGCTCTAATGCTTCGGCAAATGGTATGTTTATGTGGAGTTGTTTGAAGATGCTCATAAACCTGGTATATTGCCTGGCATTGTCCTTCTTTGACGGAGCGTGGGGGTATGGTAGATGTTGGCTTGGTATCACAGGGTCTACCTTCTTTTTCTTAGAACTTTTTCTTTTCTCTGTCATCCCTCTTTCTTTCTTGGTCTCATCTATTTCTCTTTCAGCATCTTTGCTCATGGTGCTCACTATGATTTCATTCTCCTCATCTTCCGCAGCCTGATTATTATCCTCTTTCTCGGTATCATTGATTTCAACTTCTTTCTCAGCACCTTTCTGACCGGTTCTAGTCGTCACTGCTTTACAATGCTCTTTAGGATTATCTTGAGTGTTGGCGGAGAATGTTGCATTTGACTGAGTAGCTGCAATTTGCTTAGCAAGTTGGCCCACTTGAGTTTCTAAACTCTTTATAGCCGCTTCTTGATTCTTCTGATTTATTACTGATGTTTGAATGAACTGATTCACTGTCTCCTCTAACTTGGATTGTCCTCCTTGCTGTTGTTGTGGTGGTTGAGTGTATGGTTGGAATGCTTGTTGTTGATACCCTTGATTCGGTGGTCTTTGTTGGTACCCTTGGTTGTTGTATCTTGGGGGATAACCTTGTTGGTATGGCTGATTCTGATATTGATTCTGCCTTTGTCCTTGGTTATTATTCATGTAATTCACTTCTTCTTCTTGCACTGGTGGACAGAATCCTGTTTGATGATCTCCCTTGCACAATTCGCACTTAGCAACTTGATATGAATTAGATACCCAGTTCAGCTCCTTGATCTGTTGTGGTAATTTAGACATTTGTTGTGTCAAAAGTTCCACTTGTGAAGTTAGCAATTTGTTCTGAGCAAGTAGAGCATCACTGTTGTTCAACTCTAACATTCCGGGTTTCTTATCTCTTACTGTTCGATCATGATTGCCCTGACGATCATTTAGAGCCATTCGCTCTATTATCTGAGTAGCTTCTTCAGGTGTTTTGGACATGAGAGAACCACCAGCTGTGGCGTCCAAAAGTGTCTTGTTTGTAGCTGTGAGACCGTTACGGAACATATGGATTTGGTCAACGTCTGAAAAACTGTGTCCTTTGCACTTTCTCAACATAGCTTTATACCTTTCCCATGTGTAACTCGGTGAACTGACTTTTTATTAATCGGAATGTCGCGGTAAGCAAGAGTCGCCACCGACTTTTATTTTATCCAAACAAATTCGGAAAGGCAAAAAGAAACAGAAAAAACCTTTTTAAAGAAATCTAAGTTCGGGGGGTAATTTATGCAAAGGGAAGGTGTAAGGCACCCTTTGCATCCATGGTTTTCCATGGGCTCTTAATTGCTTTGCTTGCTCGTTTGTTTAGAAAATGTAGATGAAAGAGATAGGGACTTTAGCTTGTGAATAAGCGTTGCCCTTTTGAAAAATTATGAGAAAGAATATAATAAAAAGGTTTGAGCATTGCAAGGCAATTAGGGGCAATTACCTTAAACTCAGATGATAGGTCTCTTTTTGCTTTTCAGAATGAAAGGGTCTACCCTTGCCATAAGAGGGCAGGAAGCCTTTCGTTTGGAGGTTGAAGGGTCATCGAAGCATCCTTTGCCATAAGACTGTCCCATGCCATAGAAGGGCAGGTAGTCTAAGGTAAGGATCAGAATAAGCCTTTCCGTAGGCAGCCAGAAGATACCTCAGCCTTTTTCCGTAGGCAACATCCGAGGGTCGAGGTCATTTGTGTATCGAAGGCAGCATCATTAGGGTCATGACCTTTTTATCGAGGCAACATGGCTGAGGTATCCTCGTATTCGAGGGACGTGGCTTATTCTGCAAAAAACACGAAGGCAACAGGCAACAGGCAACAAGGCAACAAGGCAACAGAGAAGTTATCCCAAAAGCGTGCGTGTGTGAAACAATCATGTGGTTCAATTCAGTTATTTATCTTGTAATTAGTGACTCTAATCCAGTTTAAATTTGCACTCCCTAAATTACTAACCACGCAGTATATAAAGCAATAAAGGGAAGGGGGAAAATGAAACCAGCGGAGGAGAGGGGAATTGTAACCAGCGGATCCCTTAATAGGGTTTGACATAAGTAATAATTAAACAGAAAAATAAAGGGTAAAGTTCTAGGGTTACCAAATTCGTATCTTTGGCGATCAACAAACCCTGAAAATGCAAGCAAACAAAAAATGGGGTGAGTGTATGGCTAGTTCGAAGGCGAACGAGATTAACCCTAAAATAAAAAATAAAGAATAAATAAACTTAAAACAATGATATAGGCAAAGGTACTTAGCTCTGATTTGATCTGATATGGTTGATAGGGCGCCTTTAAGGTTAACCCTGAAAGGCAAGGCAGAAAAGAGAGTGAATGCAAGGCAAACCCTAAAAGTAAAATAATCTAAATATAATTTAAATTGAATTAGAATTAAATTACTTAACTTCGAGGTTTGTTGAAGGCGCGCACTTGGGGCGAATTATATTGCTAACCCTGCTTATGCACAAAAGAAAATGACATTTTTAGTGTGTTGGAATGTTCATCACAAACCCTAATTATGGTATAGTTTAAATAATAAAATGCATACGATTTAATTAATTATTGGTCTCGCGACCTAATTAATTAAATCGGGATAAAAGTAGAATCGAGTACAGAAATAATTTTTAGGAAATTTTTAGGATTAAAATAAAATAGATATGAATTTTTAAAGATTTTTATAATTTAAATAATCATTTCATTTATTTTAAGAAAATTTTTACAAATAACATATATTAGATGTTATATATAAAAAGGTTAAAATAATAGATATTAATGTATTTATTAAAATTTTATATAGTTTTTATATAAGAAAACAAATTCAATAAATAAAACAAAAGTATATATATATATATAAAAACGTGGCTGTGTAATTAAAATTAAAAAAAATTGCAAAATACTTAGCTTTCGTTCCAGTGTGGCAGATACGCGTGTGACCATGATAGACCTGCGCTGCCTGAAGCGTTGGATGGCATTTAGATGTGATCCAGTGGCTGATGATGCGAGGGTACACGCTAACGCGTGTTTCGTGTTGCATGTGATCCGTTCGCTCCAACAACCTGGATGCGCCAAAAACTGGTTTGAACCAGCCAATCAGAACGCGCCAGCTTGTCGTCCCCTACCTTGGACTTCTGCGATTGCCTCTTTTTACAGCGCTTAAAAGAAAAAGCGCTATAAATGCTTTCCCTGCAAATAGCGAATATAGGCAAACCAAGACAAAAGTATTTCGCGATGGTACCATTAAATTCGTGCGATCCTTACGAACCTGATGAGGGCATCAATTGTATCTATCGAAACCTGTATCAAAAACCCCTAAATCGGAGGTATGAACCCTAACATGGTGGTTTACCCAAAACGGCATAACAATGTACCAAATCATCCAGAAACAATAAACACATCAAGATAAACACAAATATCCCATTAGATTATGATGTGGATGCCTGAAACAACGCAATCGAAGAAGATTAGGATCGGACCAAGTATGACTTACAGTGCTTTGTTCTTGGTGCTTGGTAACTCGAAAACGATTGGGAATCGTTTTATGACGCTCGAGGAACAATTCTTGATCACTTGCAACACCTGTATTGGCTTAGATTTCAGAATTGAAGTTTTAAAAATTTGAGGAATTTTGGACTCGGGATAGGCACTCTTTGGCTGCAAAAACGTAACCCTTGTGCTATGGACTTGATATGTATATATAGGGGAATGATTAGGTCAAGAGAAATTGATCAAATCTCTTTTGAATCTTGATTTGAATGTGATGAAAATTTGATTGAAATTATGAAGAAATCTTTCTAATTATGGCTCAATTTCAATCTTCTTTTACCAATCCTTTTGTGCACGAAATTTGTATCCAATATTGTGTTTAAATGATGATTGAATTGATTGGAAATAGAATCAAATCAAATTTCTTGTTATTTACATGATTTATTTTGATTTTTAATCACTTTTAATATGAATAAAAACTCATAATAAATCACATAATTCAAGTAAATTCGTGGCAATTGGTTCTTGGGCTTTAGATGACTTGTGGATCAAGCTTGAATCAAAACAACTTGGGCTCATTTGCAATAATGTTCAAATTCTTTCATATTTTTCCCTCCAAAATAGTCCAACTTTGACCAGGTCTATCTCTCTCAATTTTTGAGGTATGGAAGTGTTCTAGGACTTTTTAGAAACTTTAGAGAGTCCTCTAACCAATGTCTTTGGTTCCATGTCATAATCATTTTTCATTCTCATTTTATGACCTTTTGAAGAAAGTGTCTTTTTGTTGACTTTTTGAAGAGGACCTATAATGTATGAAGCCATATCTCTTGAACCATTGATCTATGGGCTCTAATTCTTGGACAATTGGATAGAGGAATGAATTCCCTTCAACATGAGCTTTGGTGGGAATTTTTCTGATGAAGTATGAATATTTGGCGAATTTTCAAAGTTTGGTTGACTTTTTCAGTTCATGCCCAAAATAGTAACTCTTGACTTTTGACTTCTCTGATCTTTCCTTGCATCATCATGATCAACCCTTGATCAAATGATGATTTTAGGGTTATGAGAATGTTGTTGACCAAGTATCTTGAGTTTTGACTGTATAATGACTGTTTTGCCCTTGGGGGTCGACTGTTGACCTAATCAGGATTTGAGGGACTAAATTTGCTCTGTTTGACTTGAAACTTTATATGGAGATACTTTGGGATGTTAGTGACCCTATGGAACCACCTTGAGCCATTGATTCAATGATTTTCCTCTGAATTATTCAAACCCTAGTTTAAAACTTCTGTGTGGGAGACTGTGTTTTGGAGCTTTGTCTTTTGATTTGGTTTTGTGTATGAAAAATAGCATGGGCAAATTTTGGGGTATGACAGCTGCCCCTGTTCAATTATCTTAAACCTGAAGATGTAGAGTGGTTTGTGTGCCAGTCGGTATCTGAAGGTGGAAGGTGATTGAACACTAGAATACCAAGAAATTTGCCCTAGTTGAAGTAGGGACTTTTGTTGGAGATGGGCTTTAAAGATGCCATCCGGTAGTTGATGTTTTGAGAAGATGTCGTTTGCGCGTTGATCGTGTCATCACCGTTCGTAGTAAATGAATTAGATCTTTTGGAGAGATAATCGTGTCTACATCGTTCGTGATGATAGAATTAGACTCTCTTGTCGTGTCAGCACCGTTCGTAGTAACTGAATTAGACCGTGGACGTCAGTGATCGTGTCTACACCGTTCGTGATGATAGAATTAGACCTCTGAAATTTGATCGTGTCAGTACCGTTCGTAGTATCTGAATTAGATCTTCTGTCGTGTCAGTACCGTTCGTAGTAGCTGAATTAGACTGAGAAGGTCAGTGACCGTGTCTACACCGTTCGTGATGATAGAATTAGATCTCTGAGAGTTGACCGTGTCAGTACCGTTCGTAGTATCTGAATTAGATCTTCTGTCGTGTCAGTACCATTCGTGGTAGCTGAATTAGACTGAGAAAGTGATCGTGTCATTACCGTTCGTGGTAAATGAATTAGATCTTCGAGCGTTGATCGTATCAGTACCATTCGTAGTAACCGAATTAGATCTTTTGTCGTGTCAGTACTGTTCGTAGTAGCTGAATTAGACTTTGAAAGTGATCGTGTCATTACCGTTCGTGGTAAATGAATTAGATCTTCGAGCATTGATCGTGTCAGTACCATTCGTAGTAGCTGAATTAGATCTTGGAAAGATGGAGATTTCGTTCATTTGTCGGTACCTGTATTCTGAAAAAGGTAAGGTTAATCTTTATGCAATGTCATGATGCATGGGTTATGTAATGAATCCCTCAAAATAAATGAGAGCTTTTGCATGTTATGTATGAGTTCATTATGAGGTAATGTATGCAGTGTATGAACATGTTTATGACATATGATATGTGAATACGATTTATGTTGTCTTTGATTAAGAAAGTAGATCTTTATGTCCTTGTAATTGTACTGTCTGATCTTGTCTTGAAGATGCTCAGCTGGGAATTTATGATTTCTGCTTGGAGATGATTAGTGACTTGATGTTCCCTGATTGGTGATAAAGATATTGATAAATCATGTTGGAGGAGAGCGACAGTGTTGAAGATGTAAACTCTGTTGGGCAGTCATGTCTCTATCGGGAGCGTTTGAAGATATCTTCTTAATGATTACTCTGTGGGGATATGATCTTGTGAACCCGGCTTTGTGGGGAGACATGGGTGAAAGTTGCCCCCAGTATTATAGTAACTACTACTTGATTTAGGACACGTCACTTAAAATGTCAAACTGGACTTGTATAGATTTGCCCCCAGTTAGCAGGAACTTTGGAAAGATTCGCCTTGCGAGGCCTTTATAAGATGTGCACTTTAGGAGACATGCCCCTAGTAATCATATGCCTAATATGATGTCCTATGTTGGTTGAGAAGTAGCTTCAGATTTTCTTGGATGCGTGCCCCTGATTATTTTGGCATCCTTGAGAGGTTCTCGGAATCTTGACTTGATTGCCCCAGATTGTTTGGACGAATAGTTTGAAACCCACTTGAGGTGTATGCCTTTGATTGTTTGGCTTTTGAGAGATTCTTATAATCTTGACTGGATTGCCCCAGATTGGTTGAGCAAAGCATGCCATGCCCCTTGTATACGTAGGATACATTGCTTCTCGGCGTAATCTTGTCTGTCGGGATAACTTTCAGTCATTAGTTGTACCCTGTGCAAGTTCTTTCTGATGCTAACATTTGAAATTATGTAGCAGAATATGTTTAATAATGAATTCATGAGATGCAATGCATACGTTTGTCTTGAGTTTTTGAAAAACGTTAAAACAGGAGATGTAAAGGCGTGATATTTGTAAAAACATGATATTTGTAACAATGTGATGTTTGTAAAAACGTGATATCAACTCGGCATTTGTGGTAAACCTTAAGGAGTCAGGATACCTTTGTCGTGACAGTATGCTTTCGAACTAACCATGCTTCAGTTAGGACTTTCAAGGGTTGTAACGTGGCTTGGTTCACGGTTTAAGAAACAAAGGATAAAGGCTCAAAATTTGATTGTACCCACCCCTCTTCGTGATGATCTTCAGTCCTAAACTCAGTAAATTCGGCTTATGCATTCAGGTTCCAAGAGACTTTTGGGTTTGCACCTTTGATAATGATGATGATTCGCAAGCAAAGAGAATTTTTGAGATGGCAGTCACTTCTTCCTTTCGGTAGTCACAACATTGTGTCGTTCAGGAATTTATTGACTTCTCTTTTTTCATTTTTTGATATCCCTAACTTTTGCCTGAACTGTCTATTTTAAGCTTACAGTCAGCGGGATGCCTCGATTTTTGCCTAAGTCATCTTTTTGTTTTTTGACTTAGCAGGCTTTTCTTTGTGCATATATTTATTCATTTTTTTTTTGAAAGATATTGACTGCCTTGCTTAATGATTGATGAACCATCATTGGCTTTTGATTGACATCTCCAACACTTCTTTGATGTGTACGGATGAACGCTTGTGATTGAAACCTTTGTTGAAAGGTGTACAGAGTGATTCTCTTAAAATAGAATGCACAGCCAAAATAACTGAGAACTACCCTGCCCCAGGTTAAAAATGCGGGTGTTTCGTACAAAAAGAAACTTCTACTCCTTAGGCTCAAAGGGGTTGACGAGGGATTACCATCCTTATATCTCCACTGTTTAGGAGTTGAAACAATGCCTGTACATCGTCAGCATAGTCCGCTCAAAAGCATACTGTATGAGGTTGCGGTATCATTTTCGTCATCCTCCCTTAAAAAGCTTACAGCTTAGCCGGAGTTGAGTATCACAAAACATATGCAGAGTAACGACATAATTTAAAAAAGAGTGATAGCGAAATAGTTTATTCAAGACAAACATATGCAATGCACTGATGATGATTATTAAAACAAATAATGTCTATCATAATTGGAGTGTTTAAACAAACAGAATAGAAATTGCAAATGAAAGTAAATCTAATGATCTAAAAAGTTCATCCTTCTAGGTATTAATCGATCTTTTTGTGATTAGGCATGGGAGCAGTGATCACCACAGGGGTCTTGGGATGATAGAATTCAATTTCACCTGCATCGATCATGTCTTGAATCTTGTTCTTCAATGGCCAACAATCATTCGTATCATGCCCAGGGCTATCGGAGTGATATGCGCACCTCGCATTGGGCTTGTAGCTAGGGGCGGAAGTGTTAGGCTTTACAGGAGGATCCCTTAAAGTAATCAAGTTCTCTCTCAGCAAATGTTGTAATGCTTGAGCCAGTGACATGTTGATCTTTGTAAACTGACGTTTAGATGTATCTGACTTGCGTCTTTGTTGCGGAGCTAGTGTAGAAGTCAGAACTGTCCCCATAGATTGGTTATGTTCATCGTGATCTTTCTGGTCGTACACAGTGTGAGGTTTCTCCGGAGAGTGGCAGTCAATGGTCTTGTCATCGATTAAGTCTTGGATCTTATTCTTCAGTGTCCAACAGTTATTAGTGTCATGTCCAGGACTATCAGAGTGATACGCACACCTTGCATTAGGATTATAACGAGAAGAGGAAGTACTAGGGTTCCTCGGAGGATCCTTCAAAGTGATTAGCCCTTTCTTCAGCAATTGTTGCAACGCTTTGGCCAGAGTCATATTGATCTTTGCGAATTGGCGCTTAGGTGTATCTGACTTGTGTCTTTGTTGTTGAACTGGTGTAGAGATTAGAATTGTCCCCACAGATTGGTTAGGTTCATTGCGACCTTTCCGATTGTACCCAGTATTGGCCATATGAGGTTTCTCAGGTGAATTGAAGTCAATGATCTTGCAATCAATGAGGTCTTGGATCTTGTGTTTCAACGGTCCACAATCCTCTGTATCGTGACCAGGACTGTTTGAATGATAAGCACATCTTGCATGGTACTTGTACCCAGGAGTGGGATTAGTAGGAAGTGAATATGGAGGCAATAGAGTTATCAAGTTCTGATTGAGCAGTTGTTGCAGAGCTTGAGACAGCGGCATATGTAATGGAGTAAATGACCGCTTAGGCTTGGATCTCTGATTATCTTGACCACCTTGATACTTATATTGATTCTTCTCCTTCTCGATCAGAAGTGCCTTCAATTCTTCTTGCCCCTTGGCTAAGTGAAAGATTATTTTCTGGAACTGGTTATTCTGAGCCTGAAGATTTTTGACAGATTGTTCGAGATCCATCTTTCTTACTGAAATAAACAGCGGAAAGATGAGGCATTTGTTTTTATGAAACCTGTGATGCGATGTTTATGAATGATATGATTATGCATATGCAATGTTTTCAAGGACCTTAAAATTTAAATTCACTTTAAACAGGAAAGAAAGAAAAAGCTTTGTTAATAATAATAATAATAATTAAATTGTACTTTAGTTTATGGTTCTTTGCCATTTTGGCTTACGAAAATAAATATGTAAACAACTAGGAATAATAATAACAATAAACTAGAATTTCTTCAAGCTTCCCACGGACGCTTCCTCTTTGATCCGATGAAGTTGTTGACGTTCTGTTCTGCTTGAAGTAGCCTTGTGAGTTCTAACACTTGTTTCTCTTTGGCGCGGAATTGAGCCTCAAAAGTATCCCTTTCTTCTTTCAATTGAACCCATGACTTTTGTAGTTCTTCTAGATCAGTGGGCATGTCTGGATGGAGAACAACCAAAGGAACCTTTTCTTCACATTCAGGTTCAACAATCACAGGTCTAACATAAGGGTATGGCATGACAAAACGTTGAGCGCGAGTGCGTACCCATCTAAGATAAGGTTCCGAGGGAAGGGAGTTCTTTTGCCCCCAACTTTTGCTATCCACCCTGTACACCTTGTTCCAAGCGCGTATGAACTCTTGGCGTTGATTACGAACATCTTCTTCATAGTTGAAAACAACCCCTTCAATGAGCAAGTGATGAGGACCATCCCTTCGAGCATAACCAAATTGTCGTAGGGCTAATGAAGGATTGTAGGTGATTCCTCCTCTAATGCCAAGGAGAGGCACATTAGGGAATTTCCCACAATGATCGATGATAGTGACGTACTCTTGAGACATAACGTGCCAACGGATATCTGAGTGAGAAAGTGACATGATTCTTCGAGACCATTGCATCTTTTGATCGTTTCTGACTACTGAGCGTGGAAGGTGCGAAATAAACCACCTAGCCAGCAAGGGTGTGCAACACATAAGAGTCCCTCGCTTCTTCATGACACGAGAGTGGAGGGAATGTAGAATATCTCCAAGTAGTGTAGGCACGGGGTTGTGAGTCAGAAAAATCTTGATTGCGTGCACATCAATGAATTGATCAGGATTAGGAAACAAAACCAAACTATATATTAATAAAGCCAAAACATCTTCAAAAGCATGGTAGCTCATGGCCTTCAGAAATTGTCGAGCTTTTCCGAATAAGAATTTGGCTGAGAGACCTTCTACTCCATTCTTGGTGTCCCAGTTGGAGGCGATGTCTGACCTCTTTAGGTGAAGTGCAGCAGCAATAGTCTCGAGTTTCGGAGTGCTTTCCAATCTAGTAAAGGGCATATGCTTAGATATAGGTACACCAAGTAAGTTTGAGAACTCCTCCAAAGTAGGTACCAACTGATAATCCGGAAAAGTGAAGCAATGATGTTCGGGATCAAAGAATTGGCATAAGACTCTCATCATATCTTCTTCAAATTGAGAGGTGACCAGTCGAAGAAGGTAACCATGTCTTTCAGCAAACTTAGAGTCTCCAGGGACTTCCAAGGCGAGATCCTTAAGCTCAGAAGGTATCCCTACAAAGTTGAGTCGTACATAATCTCTGGTAGAAAAAGCCATGTCCTACAAAACAGTGTAAATATAAATTTCTCGGTCCTTGAAATTTGTTAGTGGTTATGATATGTCATGATGTTATGATGTTATGATGTTATGATGCCAAGTAGATAACAAACACAAACAAGTCACACAATTGCCTTAAGGGTAGGCTTGCATGAAGTTCATAGGTATATACCCTTCTTCCTTTCGTTTAGTTGGTTCAACCTGTCCTAAAAAGTAACCAGGTTCTATGGTGCTCATATCCCTGATCTTTCTTGTGGGCATTGTCTCAACATAGCACTCAATCGGCCAGCCAAAAGCATCCCTTGAGTCCAATCTCAATGAGTGTAGCATCGAGTATCAACCGGCTTCAGTCAGGAATCCGAAGCCAGCCATCTCGCTACTTCTTATAAGCCAAAGTCAAGTTCGACTAAGGTTCTAAGGGCGAATTAGTGCTCATGACACCACGCGGTAGCCAAATGTCTCCTCGATCAGATTCAAGGGCCATCAGGACAAACCAAAGCGTCGCACTAACGGTGGCCACCAGTTCAACCGTAACGATACATGTCGTACAGCCTCCCTGGTCTCATGCCACATACTTAAGGTACACTAGATCCGGGTGTAGGACCTTTCACACAGCAGAATACCCAAAACAGCCCTGCAAAAGTAAAGCAAGCAAAACAAACAATAGAAAACATTTAAGCGAATCCTAAACTTTTAAGGTAACCCCTCTTTTATCGAATATATCCCCAGCAGAGTCGCCAGTTCTGTAACTCGGTGAACTGACTTTTTATTAATCGGAATGTCGCGGTAAGCAAGAGTCGCCACCGACTTTTATTTTATCCAAACAAATTCGGAAAGGCAAAAAGAAACAGAAAAAACCTTTTTAAAGAAATCTAAGTTCGGGGGGTAATTTATGCAAAGGGAAGGTGTAAGGCACCCTTTGCATCCATGGTTTTCCATGGGCTCTTAATTGCTTTGCTTGCTCGTTTGTTTAGAAAATGTAGATGAAAGAGATAGGGACTTTAGCTTGTGAATAAGCGTTGCCCTTTTGAAAAATTATGAGAAAGAATATAATAAAAAGGTTTGAGCATTGCAAGGCAATTAGGGGCAATTACCTTAAACTCAGATGATAGGTCTCTTTTTGCTTTTCAGAATGAAAGGGTCTACCCTTGCCATAAGAGGGCAGGAAGCCTTTCGTTTGGAGGTTGAAGGGTCATCGAAGCATCCTTTGCCATAAGACTGTCCCATGCCATAGAAGGGCAGGTAGTCTAAGGTAAGGATCAGAATAAGCCTTTCCGTAGGCAGCCAGAAGATACCTCAGCCTTTTTCCGTAGGCAACATCCGAGGGTCGAGGTCATTTGTGTATCGAAGGCAGCATCATTAGGGTCATGACCTTTTTATCGAGGCAACATGACTGAGGTATCCTCGTATTCGAGGGACGTGGCTTATTCTGCAAAAAACACGAAGGCAACAGGCAACAGGCAACAAGGCAACAAGGCAACAGAGAAGTTATCCCAAAAGCGTGCGTGTGTGCAACAATCATGTGGTTCAATTCAGTTATTTATCTTGTAATTAGTGACTCTAATCCAGTTTAAATTTGCACTCCCTAAATTACTAACCACGCAGTATATAAAGCAATAAAGGGAAGGGGGAAAATGAAACCAGCGGAGGAGAGGGGAATTGTAACCAGCGGATCCCTTAATAGGGTTTGACATAAGTAATAATTAAACAGAAAAATAAAGGGTAAAGTTCTAGGGTTACCAAATTCGTATCTTTGGCGATCAACAAACCCTGAAAATGCAAGCAAACAAAAAATGGGGTGAGTGTATGGCTAGTTCGAAGGCGAACGAGATTAACCCTAAAATAAAAAATAAAGAATAAATAAACTTAAAACAATGATATAGGCAAAGGTACTTAGCTCTGATTTGATCTGATATGGTTGATAGGGCGCCTTTAAGGTTAACCCTGAAAGGCAAGGCAGAAAAGAGAGTGAATGCAAGGCAAACCCTAAAAGTAAAATAATCTAAATATAATTTAAATTGAATTAGAATTAAATTACTTAACTTCGAGGTTTGTTGAAGGCGCGCACTTGGGGCGAATTATATTGCTAACCCTGCTTATGCACAAAAGAAAATGACATTTTTAGTGTGTTGGAATGTTCATCACAAACCCTAATTATGGTATAGTTTAAATAATAAAATGCATACGATTTAATTAATTATTGGTCTCGCGACCTAATTAATTAAATCGGGATAAAAGTAGAATCGAGTACAGAAATAATTTTTAGGAAATTTTTAGGATTAAAATAAAATAGATATGAATTTTTAAAGATTTTTATAATTTAAATAATCATTTCATTTATTTTAAGAAAATTTTTACAAATAACATATATTAGATGTTATATATAAAAAGGTTAAAATAATAGATATTAATGTATTTATTAAAATTTTATATAGTTTTTATATAAGAAAACAAATTCAATAAATAAAACAAAAGTATATATATATATATAAAAACGTGGCTGTGTAATTAAAATTAAAAAAAATTGCAAAATACTTAGCTTTCGTTCCAGTGTGGCAGATACGCGTGTGACCATGATAGACCTGCGCTGCCTGAAGCGTTGGATGGCATTTAGATGTGATCCAGTGGCTGATGATGCGAGGGTACACGCTAACGCGTGTTTCGTGTTGCATGTGATCCGTTCGCTCCAACAACCTGGATGCGCCAAAAACTGGTTTGAACCAGCCAATCAGAACGCGCCAGCTTGTCGTCCCCTACCTTGGACTTCTGCGATTGCCTCTTTTTACAGCGCTTAAAAGAAAAAGCGCTATAAATGCTTTCCCTGCAAATAGCGAATATAGGCAAACCAAGACAAAAGTATTTCGCGATGGTACCATTAAATTCGTGCGATCCTTACGAACCTGATGAGGGCATCAATTGTATCTATCGAAACCTGTATCAAAAACCCCTAAATCGGAGGTATGAACCCTAACATGGTGGTTTACCCAAAACGGCATAACAATGTACCAAATCATCCAGAAACAATAAACACATCAAGATAAACACAAATATCCCATTAGATTATGATGTGGATGCCTGAAACAACGCAATCGAAGAAGATTAGGATCGGACCAAGTATGACTTACAGTGCTTTGTTCTTGGTGCTTGGTAACTCGAAAACGATTGGGAATCGTTTTATGACGCTCGAGGAACAATTCTTGATCACTTGCAACACCTGTATTGGCTTAGATTTCAGAATTGAAGTTTTAAAAATTTGAGGAATTTTGGACTCGGGATAGGCACTCTTTGGCTGCAAAAACGTAACCCTTGTGCTATGGACTTGATATGTATATATAGGGGAATGATTAGGTCAAGAGAAATTGATCAAATCTCTTTTGAATCTTGATTTGAATGTGATGAAAATTTGATTGAAATTATGAAGAAATCTTTCTAATTATGGCTCAATTTCAATCTTCTTTTACCAATCCTTTTGTGCACGAAATTTGTATCCAATATTGTGTTTAAATGATGATTGAATTGATTGGAAATAGAATCAAATCAAATTTCTTGTTATTTACATGATTTATTTTGATTTTTAATCACTTTTAATATGAATAAAAACTCATAATAAATCACATAATTCAAGTAAATTCGTGGCAATTGGTTCTTGGGCTTTAGATGACTTGTGGATCAAGCTTGAATCAAAACAACTTGGGCTCATTTGCAATAATGTTCAAATTCTTTCATATTTTTCCCTCCAAAATAGTCCAACTTTGACCAGGTCTATCTCTCTCAATTTTTGAGGTATGGAAGTGTTCTAGGACTTTTTAGAAACTTTAGAGAGTCCTCTAACCAATGTCTTTGGTTCCATGTCATAATCATTTTTCATTCTCATTTTATGACCTTTTGAAGAAAGTGTCTTTTTGTTGACTTTTTGAAGAGGACCTATAATGTATGAAGCCATATCTCTTGAACCATTGATCTATGGGCTCTAATTCTTGGACAATTGGATAGAGGAATGAATTCCCTTCAACATGAGCTTTGGTGGGAATTTTTCTGATGAAGTATGAATATTTGGCGAATTTTCAAAGTTTGGTTGACTTTTTCAGTTCATGCCCAAAATAGTAACTCTTGACTTTTGACTTCTCTGATCTTTCCTTGCATCATCATGATCAACCCTTGATCAAATGATGATTTTAGGGTTATGAGAATGTTGTTGACCAAGTATCTTGAGTTTTGACTGTATAATGACTGTTTTGCCCTTGGGGGTCGACTGTTGACCTAATCAGGATTTGAGGGACTAAATTTGCTCTGTTTGACTTGAAACTTTATATGGAGATACTTTGGGATGTTAGTGACCCTATGGAACCACCTTGAGCCATTGATTCAATGATTTTCCTCTGAATTATTCAAACCCTAGTTTAAAACTTCTGTGTGGGAGACTGTGTTTTGGAGCTTTGTCTTTTGATTTGGTTTTGTGTATGAAAAATAGCATGGGCAAATTTTGGGGTATGACACCATGCTTCATTCAAAGATTCATTACTACCTTGAGAAAATACTGCTATTGCTGTTTTTGCTTCGAAGAATCAGTTTTGAGAGTAAAACCTTTCCAGAAATTTTTCTTCCAATGTGTTCCAATTTGTCATCACTACCTCGGGTTGATCCAGATACCAATCCTTTGCCTTAGATAGCAAAGAGTGTGGGAACAACCTCTTAAATAATGCTTCCTCATCAGCTTGAGCGACACCCGTAGTACCCGCTAACTCATAGAATCGAGTAAGATGCGTGTACGGGTCTTCATGGTCCAATCCGGCGAAAGGACTTGCACAAATCAATTGTATGATACCGGTCTTCAGTTCTGTCGGTCGCCCGTTGGCGGCAGTTCTCGCGAACTGAGGCTTGAGTCTTGGACTATTAGCACATGGACCATTAGCAGCCATGTTGCCAACAGTAGGTTGTATAAAAACTTCCGGTTCTTCCTCCGTGAATAGTTCGTGAAAGAAGAATCCTTCTTGCGACTCGTCAATGGTTTCAAGTTGTTGTGACGATGTCGCGGTTGCGTTGTCTCTTGCTTTTGCTATGTTCGCTCTTTTTCGTGCTTTGCTATTTAACCTCCTAGCGGTCCTTTCGATCTCGGGATCAAAAAGAAGTTGATCGCTAGAAACTTTGCTGCGCATACACAATCTTCTGCAAAACTAGCAAACACGTGAAACAACCAAATAGAGAAAATAAAAATTAAAACTCAAAATAAGAACTATTGCAATGCATGCAATATTGACACCAATCCCCGGCAACGGCGCCAATTTGTTGAAAGTATTTGTGGGTAAATATTTTCTGTAATATATCGTATCCACAGGGATTGGTTAATATCACTGCCGTTCTATAGTTGTTTATTTTGAGTTAAGAAATTTGGTTTGGTTTGTTTTATACTAATAATAATATCAAAAGCAAATAATAAAATAAAAGCAAGTAAAGGACTTTGTGTTAACAAATAAAGAAAGATGTTGAGTCTTTAGGGTTCATCAACCTAATCCTATACAATTATCAATTAATTCACAATAGAACAATCCTTTGAATCATTATCTTCACTTATCCTCAAATAAGATTCCATGTCTGCAAATCAAATTAGATAACTTTTACCGGTATGAGATTCGATCTCTCCAAATCACAATAACGATAATAGTAATTAAGAACGATAATTATGAAAACCCAATTACAATTCCATCTCTGCAAATTGCAATTGAATCAATATAGTAACCTAGGGCAAAAGTTAAATCCTTTCTTTCGATCAAAGATTCAACAATGATGTAAATTAAAAGCAAGGTTTCTTATTGATAATAAATTCAAACAATTGTTCACAGGAATTAATCAATGGTAATGTATATTCATAGGTTAACTATTACCTTAGACTCAACAAGAGGGATTTAGCTCTCCATAGACATGAAGAACATACAAGAATCAATGGAGGAATTCATCTTCATCAATAGAATGTCTTCGATTGGTAAAGAATCCACCTTCAATTGTTGTTCTCAGCTTCAGAATCAGATAGCTCTCCTAATTTCGCTCCTACAAAAGTATCCCTCACCACTTGGAAAACTAGGGCTTTAAAACAGAACTTTTGGGCTTTTAACGCCGAGGCCGCGGCGCGGCAACGGGCTGGCGCGGCGCGCCCCTCAAACAGAAGTATTTTCGCGGCGCGCCTAGGAACTCTCGCGGCGCGCCCTTTGTACTTTCCATCTTTTTCTTCAGCCTTTGAGACTTCCAGCTTTCTTTCCTCCTCATGTTCTTCTTAAGTTCTTATTCAGCTCAAAACCTGCAACAATAACACCCACAAGTGATTCGATTTGCTTTACGCACGAACTAAACTTATTCAGTTCAATTCTTAATAAAAACCTATGGATTCATCACATTTTTGCATTGGTTTAGAGAAGAAATCACTTATATTAACACATGAATTTACCATTAATTTACTCCTAACACTACTCCCAAGCAGATTGAAGAAATCAAATTCCTGAGGCAAAACAATCCTTATTCTAACACCTATAATCCAGGGTGGAAGAATCATCCAAATTTTGCCTGGAAAGATCAACAACAACAAGGCCCCCAGAAGGCATCGTGGGAAGTGGCAATTGAAAGATTGGCTGGGCAGTGCTCTAAGTTCCAAGAAGAAACAAGATACAACCATAGAAACATCACCACCTTAATCAAAAATCTGGAAGTTCAAGTGGGTCAAATAGCACATCATCTCACTCTACAGGCACAAGGTACCCTTCCGAACTCAACTGTGAAAAATCCGAAAGACCAAGAGAAGATTAATGCAGTTACAACAAGGAGTAAAAAGTTGTCAGAATCGAATCAAGAGAGAGAGGAAATAGATGACCCCATGGTAATAGAAGTGGATCTGAAAATAAGAGAGAATCCAACAGAGCCAGAAATTGTGGTACCACCGGTTAAACCATTTGAAGAAAAAAATAAGAAAGACGTTGAACCGGTGATAAAACTACCTTTCCCTTCCAGAGTGACAAAGAAGGGTTCAAGAGAGAAAGACTTTGAGAAGTTTACTACATTGTTCAAAAAGTTAGAGGTAAATCCACCTTTCTTTGAAGCACTTGAGCACATGCCCTTGTATAAGAAATTTATGAAGGAGGTGTTGGCGAAAAAAGAGATCACTGGGAGGAGAACAAAAAATTGCAAATGAAAAGTGTGGTATACTCTCGTCAGCAAGAAAAATCCCAATCAAGAGGAAAGACCCTGGAGCGGCGGCGATACCGTGCACTATCAAGAATACAACATTTAAAAAGGTACTCATCAATTCTGGTTCCAGTGTGAGTTTAATGCCACTATCTATTTTCAAAAAGCTTGAATTAGGAGGGATTAGTGAAAGTAAGACAAAGTTACAGTTCGTTGATCACACCGTTAAGAAATCATATGGGGTAGTTGAAGATGTACTAGTGGATGTTGATAAGTTTGTTTTCCCTGTTGACTTCCACATCATGGACATTCCGGAAGATGAAGAAACTCCTATCCTTCTTGGGAGACCCTTTTTGTTGACAGGCCGCTGCAACTTTGACATTGAAAAAGGGACACTAACTATGAAATCATTTGATGAAGAAGTAACCTTGAAGATGTTAGGAGTTAATAAACATAGGGCAGGTGTGAATTGTAACACCCCATAAATTCTTATTTATTAATTTAGTTAAGTTTTTAATTAAATTATTGGAATTAACATTTTATTGGGAATTATTTGGAAAATAATGAAATATTGGCTTTTGGGCTTAGTGTAGTAGTTAGCAGAAGGGTGGGGGGTGTTAACTATGTAAGCCTATTAAGACATTTTCTTTTTTTCATAAAAATAAAGGAAATTGAAAAAGAGAAGGTTAGAAGCAAGAGAGCAAAAAGTCTGAGGAGCAGAGAAGTACGTGAAAAGGAGAAGAACCAAAGAGGAAGAGGACCTTCGAAGATTCGACTCTGAGGTAAGGGGGGATTCTTCGGGTTAGTAATCCTTATGCGATTATGGGTAGTAGGATTGATTAGGACTGTCATTTAGTTCAATCGGATGTGTCGGGTTTGGGGATTTTGTTAGGTTTTGATAAACCTTCATAGTTTTGCATGATCTTGATAATAACCATGATATATGTTGTTATTTGGTGTTTAAAACTTGTTTGAAATGTGCTACATTGTGTAATTTGGTGACGTTTATGTGTGATATTCGTTTGTGGACGAATTGGTTGAATGGGGAAAAGTATTTTGCTGTCAAAACTATGAAATTGCTGTTGCAGGTACGTAGGAACTGGTTCCTGTGTGGGAGGAACCGGGTTCCCATTACAAAAAACAGAGGCGTGGGAATTCTGGGTTTCTGGGAACCGGTTCCCAGCTAGAGACAACCCGGTTCCCCATAGTAAAAATCAGAGACGAGTTTTGGGACACAGCCAGGAACCGTGTTCCACATAGGGAGGAACCGGGTTCTACTGTGTGTTTTTGAAAAATTGTTTTTATTTTAAAAACCCATAACTTTTGATCCGAGTGTCTGTTTTATGTGCCGTTTGGGGAACTGCGAAGCTGATTTAATAGCCTATATGATGAATGGGTGAAATGGACGTGGGTCCGAGTTTTTATCTTGTTTATATTAATTATTGGGTGATGTCTTACATGTATGCGTGTGATATACTTGCATGAATGCTAAAATATATGCATGCTTATTGGTGATGAATTGGTGATTGATAATGAGATGATGTAATACATCGGATTGGTGATGTTGTAAGCATGTTATACGCATTCATTCGCATACATTTTGGTGATGGATCCCGGTGACGTTGTGGATCAAAATGGTGGGCATAATTCCCATTATGAGGAATTTGTGCTGGTTGGACTGTATCTTGGTGATGAAAAGATCAGTTGGATGGGTTTAGCCCATGTATGGTACCACATGTATAGTGTCAGTCCATTCATGTGCATTATAGCATGATATACTAAATGATTGTGTAATGTGGTAGGTGATACGTGTGAATTGATGCTTGCTTGTTTGTAGTAATTCCGAATACATGTATGGTTGTGTGGATGATAATTGCTATGATATTTTATTACTTATGACTTTATAATGCTTATTAATTTCGAATGAAACTCACACTTACTTTGATGATTTCAGATTAAGGAGTAGCGGCATCTTGATTTGGTGAGGATATCTCGTAGGCTAGTCCGTAGTTCGTGTCGAGTCATGCTCTGATTTGTAACACTGGGAACGATAGTCTCAGAGTTACTTGTGATACACTATGTTATCATTTTGGATTACGTATCGTTGACTTTATTGGTGATGTTTTATAATACTGTCGAATGAGTTTCCGCTGTGCTGAACATGTGTTTTGATATTTTTGGATTAATCCTAATAAAGCATGACAAACGACTTGGAATTTTCTTTATATTATTAATTGTAACATCCTTGCCGTATGATTACTCTGATTATTATTATATTTTCCGCGGGGGTTTTAGAAGGGTAATGGACCGTCGAGCCATGCGACGTTAAACGAAGCGCTTCGTGGGAGGCAACCCACAGTCTTAATAATTAATTTCTCTGTTTGTTTGTTTTATTTTCAGGAAATATAAGAGGGTGTCTGTAGTGAAAGCTCGAAGTGATCATTGGAGTGCAATACCCTCTGTGAGTCACCTCTCTCGAGCTCGTTCTGAAACATTGAGGCCAATGTTTAGTTCAAGTTTGGGGGAGGCTCTTCTTTTTGCATTTTATATTTTTATGTTATTGGTATGATGTGAAACCATAAAGTGAATTTTGCCCAAATTTTGACCGAAATTTTAATTTTTGTTGAAGAGTTTTGATCTTAAAGAGCGACCGGGAATAGTATATAGAGATGAAGCGAGGATTGTTTGAGGACAGAAAGTTCGGAATAACGTGACAAGAAGAGGTTTGTTTAAACACCCTTGGTTCCCTAAAAGAAATACGAGTCTAACGTGTAGATTTGCACCATAGTACTTGTCTCCTGAGAAGTACTCCTCGAGTAGTTTATTGATACAGTCTGGCATAATTCAGATTCACTTGCATGATGACTGGTTGAGAAAAAAAAAGGGATATAAAGTTGGCACCAAATGATGAAAAGGCGGTAAAAGGCAATCGGCTCGCTAAGTTGGGTAACCTTCACCCGGTTATTCAGCCCAAAGGAGATTGATCCCCAAACGTCGTCCAAAAGGACAATATATAACTGCAAAGTTTGAAAATTTCATCGGTAATTAATAGTAGCAAATGCTGCAAGTTTGGTGCCAGGAAAAGAAAGTAAGAAGCCTTGATTCGTCTCATGCAGGTGATGATTATTATAAGAAATGCAGTGCCTTAATATGATTGTCCGAATGAAAGAGGAGGAATATCGGAAAGAGACTTAAGTGCAAAGCATAGTTGGAGAGGTATCCGAAAGGGGAGCTTGAGGTTTAATGTTGTAACAGAAACTCGTCGCGTCATGTGAATGTCGAACCAACTGTTTCTTGAATAAAACAAACGGATATCTCACGTATGAACACCAGTGTGCTTTGAAGGTCATTAACTTTTGTAATTGTCGCTTGAGGTCAAGCAACGGTTTAAGTTTGGGGGAGTTTGATCAGTGGTTTTCACACATATATTTACCATTGTTTTTAAGCATTTTTAAATTATGTTATTTAGTGTTTTATTTCATTATTCGTCATTTTATGCTTTGGTTGTATGTTTTAATATTTTCAGACTCATATGGATAAATCGGAATAAATTAGTGCAAAACTCAGAGTTTCGAGGAAGTTCAGAAAGCATGTTGCAGGAGGCCTGACACGGGTGGCCGTGTTGCTCAACACGGGCCGTGTCAGGAAGGGAGATGGGCGTGAAGTTCCCAAAGAAAGGAAAACAGTTAAGCAACACGGGTGCCCGTGTTGCACAACATGGCTCGTGTTACACCTCCTGGGAATAAACAATAAAAAGGAAAATAACAGGGGACCAACACGGGTGCCTGTGTTGCACAACACGGCCCGTGTTGGGTGATGACGCTGATTTCAGTGTTTTTTCCTATTTTGTTCAGTGGATGGCCTGCTAGGGTGTTTTTGGGATTTCCAACCAACTTAAGTGAGATTGCACTATTTAGGAGGGTTTTCAAGATGAATTAGGGATCTTTTTGCCACACGACGAATTGGAGGATTGAGAGAAGAAGCCTATGCAACTGGAGAAGAACAGAGAACTCTCATGAGCGGAATCCATTGAAGATCAAAGTTCATCATCTCTATTGTAATGTCTTTATTTGATATCTTTGTAATTTCTTTGGATGATATGAGTAGCTAAACCCCCCAATGCTAGGGGGTGTCCCTGATTAACATTTGTGATGATTTTGAATTCCGAATTTCAATAACATATTTCTCTTTCACGTTCAATTTAATGGTATAAGGTTTTTAACGCTTTCCTCGTCGGACCAACTGGATTGATTTATGACTGACAATTAGGATTGACCTCCATTGTTAGGGTTTTTATACCATTATACTATAGTAGATATTACCTAGGACTAGGGATACCCTATAGTAACCGGAACATTCTTGATAATAATAATGCTTGAATTCATCACTAATATCAAAGGACTTTGGGATTAGGATTGAATGTTCAAAGGTTCGGCCACTAAGGACTTAGGAGCAAACACCCTGAAGAACTGGTAATTGATAAGTTGAATTTTGTTATGAAACAAGGGTTCAGAATTGTTACATGTTAATACACACACCTACCCTGACAGATTACTCATATTTGGCCAAATACATCTTTTACTTTTATTTGCAAAAGCAATTTAATTCGTAATTATCAAAACCAAAAACCCCAAGGCTTTTTGTTTAATTGAATTCCTACTAACTCTATAATATCACGCAGTCCTTGAGATCGATATTCGGGGAAATTTCCCTTTATTACTACGGAGGCAAAATAGTACACTTGCTATTTTACCGATCAGTAGGCTAGCTGGAAAGGAGTCTCTCCGGTGGTGGAATGTGGCGTCTTTTTGTAGGCCCAAAGCACGTTGTGTAGCTATTCGACCCACCTCTTTTTGCCTTTTCCCAGTCGTCGTTCAAGTCCTCGAAGAATTACTTTGTTCGCGAATTCGGCCTGCCCGTTCATTTGTGGGTGTTCGACAAAAGTGAAGTGCTAATTGGTGCCGAGCTTGGCTACGAATCCTAGAAATTTATGTCGGTGAATTGACTCTCATTGTCGCTCACAAGTGCTTGTGGAATGCCGAACCGGGCGAGCACATTACGCTTGTAGAAACATAGTATGTTGTGAGCCATGATTTTGGAGAGGGCCTCAGCCTCTATCCAGTTTGTGAAGTAATCGACGATGACTAGTTATTTATTTTGGTACGAACCTACGGTGAATGGCCCGAGGATGTGTATTTCCCACAAATAAAAGGGCCATGGGGACGATAATGTTTTAAGTTCGTGGAGTGGTGCCAAGTGCATTTTCGCATGGCATTAGCACTTGTCACATTTTGACACGCTCTTTGGAGTTGTGTTGCATCGTGGGCCAATAGTACCCTACACTGAGGGATTTTCGTGACACGGATCTTCCTCCCAGGTGTTAGGTGTTGATGCTTTCATGGATTTCTTGTAGTATGTCGGGGAAATGAGTTTCCTCGACACATTTTAGCAACGGGATGGAGAATCCTCGTCTGTAGAGTTTTTCCTTGACCAGTACATAGGAGCAGACTCTCTATTTCACCGCAACGACTTCTTTCTGGTCAGAAGGCAGCTCTCCCCTTGTGAGGAAATTGTACATCGGGGCCATCCTGTTGTTGTTTTCCCCTATGGCATTTATGTCGAGCAGAGCCGCAGGTTTCTCGATGCTTGGACGAGGGAGAGTCTCCTGGAATACAAATTTGTTTCCCCTTTCTTTCTTGTGCTCACGAGCTTCAATAGGACATGAACCTGGGTGTTATGCTTACGTGGAACGTGTTCGACTTCCGCGTGGTCAAATTTGGTCATTTTTCCTTGACTAGTGCTAAGTACTCAATGAGGTTATCGTTATACGGCCGATATTCTCCTCGTACTTGCGAGGCGAATTGAGAGTCAGTGAAGATTTTCACTTCTTGGGCGCATAGGTCCTTAGATAGATAGAGTCCTGCTATGAAGGCCTCGTATTCTGCTTGGTTGTTTGACATGGGGAAGGACACAGAGGGAAACTTAGACTACGATTCCTTCTTCATTTTCTAGGATGATGTCGGCCCCACTTCCTGTCGAGCTAGAAGCCCCGTCCACGAAGATAGTCCACTTGTTAAGGAGTCAATTTTGGTCATCTCCGCCACAAAGTCTGCGAGGACCTGCGCTTTGAGGGCTTTCCTGCTTTTGTATTGGATGCCGAACTCCGATAGCTCTAGTGACCACTTAAGCATTCGGCCGACCATGTCCGGTCGGCTGATGAGCTGCTTTATAGGTCAGTCGGCTTAGTCAATGACCGTGTGAGCCAGGAAGTAGTCTCAACCTTCTGTCCTTGTTGATGAGGGCCAGGACCACCTTTTTTGTTTTTTTGGTACCTGAGTTCGGGTCCTTGCAGAGCCTTACTCGTGAAGTATAGCGGTTTCTGCCCTTCAAGGGCCTCGCGGATGAGAGTCACGCTGATGGCCTCGATAGTTACAGCCAGATAGAGGTATAATGTTTTCCCGTTCTCTTGTCCCGATAGGACAGGAGGTTGTGAAAGAGTTTGTTTGAGATGGAGGAGGGCTTGGTCGTATTCGATAGTCCATTTAAAGATTACTTCCTTGCGCAAAAGCTTGAAAAATAAGAGTGTGTGCTGGGCAGATTTTGTAACACCCATTTTTATACCCCAAAATACGATATCGCCTCCTATCAACAATAGATTAAGGGTGATCAGGTCCTCAATTTGTCAATAGACAGTCGACAATCATAATGAAACATAAACCATCGTTACTAAACTATAATAGTGTTCCTTCAGAACTTGCTCTCGAAGTCACTTACAACACCGAGATCCGCAATCTCTCCTTAAAGTCACAATTACTTGATTCAACTCCAAACAATTCATACCAAAATTCATCAACTTGGTCTAACGGAAAACAACCTAAATGAATTCTCAAAATCTCTACCAAAGATGCTTAACGGATAATTCAAACATGCCAAAAGAAATAGAAACAAAGCCACAACAGTTGTATCAATAACTACACTTCCATGCATAACAGATAAAACATGATCCAATCTTATAGCACAATCCAAAGAATAAAATAATGCGTTGCACCATTATCAATAATAAAGCACGTACCTCAGATTAACTTATCCTTAGTATTAGTCTCAGCACCAGACAACGCAGACACTTTTACTCTCGCTTGCTCCTTCTTTGGCTTATCGCACATGGCACAATTGTGTCCTTGCTCACCACAACTGTAGCAAATCCTACTCGAACCAACTCCACAATCAACAGTTTTGTGACCCGTCTCTCCACACCTGTAGCACTTAATCGGAGTAGAAGCTCCTCCCCCACTTGGCTTCTTGCCAAGACCAGATTGTTCCCTCATGTCATCATACGATTTCTCACGGAACTGTTCTCCTCCTCGTTTCAACTATAGAAACCTCACTTCTTTCTTTCCACGCATATCTTCTGGAAAATAGTTTCCCAAAAATGCATCACGGAAAAGAGTCCAAGTAACTTCAATACCTTCTATTTCAAATCTCCGCACAATATTATTCCACCAAACGTCAGCTTCTTTTGTCAGCATGTGAGTACCAAACTGTACCTTCTGTACATCAGTACAACTCACGACTTGAAAGATCTTCTCAATTTCTATCATCCATGCGTGCGCTTTGTCCGGTCCATACCCTCCTTCAAAGATCGGCGGGTTGCACCTTTGAAAGTCTCCAAAAGCACGAAACTCATCCTTTCCTCCATAACCGACATTCTCTTGCGACGCTTGTCCAATCGCACCAGTCCACCTCGTCATTGCCTCAACATTAATGTCAACATTCCTTCCCGCAACCATCGTCCTAAACAACCAAACAACCAGGCAAAACAGTATCGATCGTGTCAGATACACGAATCAAATACAACAGGATAAAAGACATTAATAACCTTGACCAACTGGTCGACCATGCTCTGATACCACTAATGTAACACCCCTTTTATACCCCAAAATATTTAAGCATATAATCAGAGAATAACATGCATATAATTCAAAAGGGCGTCACATTGATGCTTTTAGAAGAACTAAAAACCTAAAAAAACTGACAGCATTTATCTATACAGCACAATACTCCTGGTCATTTTTAATAACACTCAATATCAAATCACAATTTAACCTGGATATGCATTCACAGCGGAAATATATGATACTCATGTGATTTATAATGATTCATGTCCCATACCATGATCATACATCGACTAATAATCTCAATTCAACATCAACAAAATCAAAATGGTTTGGCTTGTAAGCCTCTCAAAAGATATGTAACCAATAAATAAGTTCACCAGTCATAGCATAATACATACGCAAATATAACATGAGTTCAATACACCTAGTCTACCCAGTGTTACATGACCAGAGCATCGACTCACTACCTAGTCTCCAATAACCAAGGAAGAACCTCCGGCTAAGTCACACGCGGCTACTAAACTCCAGAACCTGCATGTCGCCAAACGAGGGCAACATTAAAACAGAAGGGTGAGAATACGAATCATTATGAAGAAAGTATAACAAAATATAATGGTTAAATCTACACTTCAAGTAATTAGTCATACTATGTAAAACGGAATAGATAATAGTAATCAACACATATTTCACATGTTATCGAGTATACAACAAGCTTAAATAGTATAATATTTCAATTCTACTATTATATTCTCAATTAAGTACACAATCATAACTCTCACATATTCACACATCTAATCAAATAGGTATTCAAACTTCACTCGTTTCAATTATCAAACTCATACACATATCACAATTACATCAACTTCACATACTCAATTATCGCATAATTTTAATGTGACTCAATGCAAGATATGTGACGCTATGCATGTGGTACCGAATTGTGAACCCGAGGTTTCACCGCTTTCCGATTCAATATCTAGAATCCAAGCCACGCTTCCGATCCGGACAAGACCAAAGCCCACCAAATGTAAACATATAGTTTACCGCCTCCGATTCACTCTAGAATCTAAGCCTCGCTTATGTTTCAAAGCAAACCACCTTTGTTTCAAGGCATCCATGATATGAATGTATGTACAATGTAAATAAAACATATGCAATTAAGATCATCTCTACCATCTTAACTTTCCGCATATCACAATAATTCAACCCTATGAATTATCCACCAATTGTACACAACATTCACAATACACACATCATTCACTTACAAGAGGTCAATTAATCAATTACAATTCACACAATCCGATTAACACTAGTAAATCATACCATCTCATGTTAATTCATATTGCCAACAAAATATAAGAATATACTTCCAAACCAAGTATTATTTCATTAGTATTTGGGCAAAAATACAATTACAGTTAAATTATCAGGATACCGTTATTTACCGATAACCGAATAACTAATCCAATTCCAAGTATATATTTCAATCAATTAGACTCATTAAAATTAATTCAACTATTAATTAAATTAACCAATTAATAATTACACTACATTATTTCCAATTTCCAAGTTTCTAATTCATTTTCTATTCAAAAACCAATATCTAATATAAAAGATATTTAAATCCACACCATTTTGGTCGGTTCGTAAATATCACATTTTCAACAAAATAACGCCACCATGTTAATCTACTAATTAAACTTAGCTACCACGCAAATTTTCATTAAATTCCGGACAACTAATTATACCGCTTAATTCGGCTATTCGGTCAAATGAGACTGTTTTGCATTTCATAATTATATTCCTTATTTTCAATTTATATCTTACCAATGTAAACTACCTAAGTGCTGCCACGCTACTTTATATATAACCAATTTGTTATTCTATCAAAGATTGTTTCTACTGGTCATTAAAATTAGTCTTCACTGTTATATTTCCTTTCCATTACTTATGCATGTGCCTAATGTATATATTCTCACTTAAAGTGGTTTAAAATTATGGTGTATCAGCATACTAAATATATATATATTAGATTGAGTCATTACCTAGAATAACTAACACAATTAAAAGAATTCAAGTTAGCACACCAGGAAGTGGCAATGACAAGGAAGTAACATAGGGAGTGCCGCAGTCAAGGGCTATGGCTTGCTTCATATTTAATTGTACAGATAGCTAGTATTTAGTAGTCACCTCTATCAATAAAGTAATACAGGGTGCTTCACGTGTTGAAGTTTGGTGAGTTAACATCATCAGCCCAATTGAATAACTAACAGGGAAAAACGAAATACAATAGGATACTATTCTTTGGCCAAGAAAATAGCTACAGTAGCGGTTATGATCAAACAAAGTGCTGGTGGCTCACATTTTACTTGTCCATTAGCTAGCAATTAAATGAAGAAAAACGAACAGCATGCTAGATAACTCAATAAGCAGCATCACCGCCAACACTCATTTCCGTCCGTCCTCCACAGGCATGACATCACTCAGTAATTTTATTTCTATTTTCAAAGAGATTCATGACACAACAATGTTTATTTCGGGATTAAGCTTTGATTTTTCCATTTCAATTTCTCAATAGATCCCAATTTGTTAAATAGTAATTAATACACATGCTTATAAGATTCAACTATGAATAAATTTAAATATATTAATCTACCAATTACCCCATTATACTAGCCCACAATGATTAGGGATTCTCCCCCTTACCTCTTCAATGTGCTTCAAACCCTAGCTTTTGCCCCTTGTTGTTCTTCCCCTTTTTGCTCCTCTTCTCTTCTTTCTCTTCTCTTTAAAAAATTCAGCAAATGAAATGGTAACTCTACTTCTCATAAAACCCTTACTAACTTAATAACTTATTATTTTAATGGGCTTAAGAAAATAACACCCCCAAATTACTTCTACTTCTAATAAATAGGCCCAATTTGATAAAGTAAAATAGTCCAATAAATAATATGCTCCAACAAATAATATTATTACCCTTAATATTATTTTCCGATTAATCCAATTAAATCCGAATTTATCTCAAGTAAATAAAATCCAATAACAATATTATTTCTAATATTATTTCTCTACATACCCACTTTATTAATTCTTCGATTAACCGAATAAATTCCAACTTCACTTAATAATCCGAACATGTTTCTCAATAACACCGACGATCCAATTAATTATCAAACTTCGTCCAAATTAAGTAAATAAATCCTTATTTAATTTAATTAGTCAGTTAATTAAATTCGGGCTGTTACAACTCTCCCCCACTTAAAATATTTTCGTCCTCGAAAATTCAGTCGACACAACCATCTCAACACCTAAACCATATCCACTCTCTCTCGATTCATACCGATACAAAACGTTCTACACTTACGACCATACAAAGCTTCAAAAGATGTCATTTCAACATCCGAAGGAAATACCAAGCAGCACACAATCCTTTCGATGCACAACTTAGCAAGTCTCTTCAACGAATAATCCATCTTCATCGGAATAAAACGAGCACATTTCGTCAACTATCCATACTGACCCAACTCACTTCACAATTACTCGATACCTCGGCAATCTCGAAACAAAATCCATAGAGATACCATCTCCCTTCCACTCGAAAATCGATAACTGTTGCACCAAACGAAACGGTTCCTGACAAATCCAACTCAAATACACAATTCCGGTATATCCCTCTTCATACTTTACCACTACACATTTCCTCAACTCTCGATACATCTTTAACACCATGATTAATACTCAAATCATTACGATGCCCTCATCCAAAATTCTCTTTGTCCGAATTCTAACCATCAGGAATACAAACTCGATCACAACATCTCATGACACCATTCTCGATAATACAAAAGTTACTACTTTTTCCTTGATTACTCAATATCATCTTGTCAACCAATTGAAAAAATCCAATTTCTAACCTTCTCAAATCTTGTCAAAATATTCCAAGTAGGCTTCAACATATCCACTTAACACACGAAGACGTCGCTTCACAACCGAACTCAACCCTCTAAATCGTTCCAACGATTTCTAATTCTTGAATCCTCAACATAACTTATAAAATTATTTCCTACATAATGCATCGGCCACAACCTTCACTTTACCAGGATGGTAATCCAAACCAAAGATTAAAATCCTTCAAAATTCTACTCGTCTTGTTTACCTCATATTCAACTCTTGTGATCACTCAACACATCAAACCTTGATCCACACAAACAATGCCTCTTACATTCCAAAACAAACACAAAGGCAAACAACTCCAATACATACATCGAATAATTCCCCTTATGAACTTTAAGTTACCTTGAAGCATAAGCTACCACTTATCGATATCTGCATCAACACACCTCAACTCGAAATCCCATATCCAAGAAATTCACTTCTTCCAACCAGAACTTACATTCAGAAAGCTTTACATAACCTTCTTCTCTTTCAGCACCGATAACACAATCCTCAAATGTTAAACATGATCATCGTCGCTCTTTGAATCAAATATTCTCAAGAAACATTACCTCATAGAACCTTCT
This sequence comes from Vicia villosa, assembly GCF_029867415.1. Lineage (NCBI taxonomy): Eukaryota > Viridiplantae > Streptophyta > Magnoliopsida > Fabales > Fabaceae > Vicia > Vicia villosa. The sequence continues at coordinate 56,199,304 of NC_081180.1, forward strand.
TTCTTTTTACTCGACGAACAGGGTTAACTCTACGACTATACACTCAGACAATGAACCTCTTCTCAAACAATTCCTCAAATCTACTCTTCAACTTCTCCTTAGTCGATTTACACGCTACTAAGTTAGTAAGACAAGTCTATCTCGTCCAATACGATATCGCCTCCTATCAACAATAGATTAAGGGTGATCAGGTCCTCAATTTGTCAATAGACAGTCGACAATCATAATGAAACATAAACCATCGTTACTAAACTATAATAGTGTTCCTTCAGAACTTGCTCTCGAAGTCACTTACAACACCGAGATCCGCAATCTCTCCTTAAAGTCACAATTACTTGATTCAACTCCAAACAATTCATACCAAAATTCATCAACTTGGTCTAACGGAAAACAACCTAAATGAATTCTCAAAATCTCTACCAAAGATGCTTAACGGATAATTCAAACATGCCAAAAGAAATAGAAACAAAGCCACAACAGTTGTATCAATAACTACACTTCCATGCATAACAGATAAAACATGATCCAATCTTATAGCACAATCCAAAGAATAAAATAATGCGTTGCACCATTATCAATAATAAAGCACGTACCTCAGATTAACTTATCCTTAGTATTAGTCTCAGCACCAGACAACGCAGACACTTTTACTCTCGCTTGCTCCTTCTTTGGCTTATCGCACATGGCACAATTGTGTCCTTGCTCACCACAACTGTAGCAAATCCTACTCGAACCAACTCCACAATCAACAGTTTTGTGACCCGTCTCTCCACACCTGTAGCACTTAATCGGAGTAGAAGCTCCTCCCCCACTTGGCTTCTTGCCAAGACCAGATTGTTCCCTCATGTCATCATACGATTTCTCACGGAACTGTTCTCCTCCTCGTTTCAACTATAGAAACCTCACTTCTTTCTTTCCACGCATATCTTCTGGAAAATAGTTTCCCAAAAATGCATCATGGAAAAGAGTCCAAGTAACTTCAATACCTTCTATTTCAAATCTCCGCACAATATTATTCCACCAAACGTCAGCTTCTTTTGTCAGCATGTGAGTACCAAACTGTACCTTCTGTACATCAGTACAACTCACGACTTGAAAGATCTTCTCAATTTCTATCATCCATGCGTGCGCTTTGTCCGGTCCATACCCTCCTTCAAAGATCGGCGGGTTGCACCTTTGAAAGTCTCCAAAAGCACGAAACTCATCCTTTCCTCCATAACCGACATTCTCTTGCGACGCTTGTCCAATCGCACCAGTCCACCTCGTCATTGCCTCAACATTAATGTCAACATTCCTTCCCGCAACCATCGTCCTAAACAACCAAACAACCAGGCAAAACAGTATCGATCGTGTCAGATACACGAATCAAATACAACAGGATAAAAGACATTAATAACCTTGACCAACTGGTCGACCATGCTCTGATACCACTAATGTAACACCCCTTTTTATACCCCAAAATATTTAAGCATATAATCAGAGAATAACATGCATATAATTCAAAAGGGCGTCACATTGATGCTTTTAGAAGAACTAAAAACCTAAAAAAACTGACAGCATTTATCTATACAGCACAATACTCCTGGTCATTTTTAATAACACTCAATATCAAATCACAATTTAACCTGGATATGCATTCACAGCGGAAATATATGATACTCATGTGATTTATAATGATTCATGTCCCATACCATGATCATACATCGACTAATAATCTCAATTCAACATCAACAAAATCAAAATGGTTTGGCTTGTAAGCCTCTCAAAAGATATGTAACCAATAAATAAGTTCACCAGTCATAGCATAATACATACGCAAATATAACATGAGTTCAATACACCTAGTCTACCCAGTGTTACATGACCAGAGCATCGACTCACTACCTAGTCTCCAATAACCAAGGAAGAACCTCCGGCTAAGTCACACGCGGCTACTAAACTCCAGAACCTGCATGTCGCCAAACGAGGGCAACATTAAAACAGAAGGGTGAGAATACGAATCATTATGAAGAAAGTATAACAAAATATAATGGTTAAATCTACACTTCAAGTAATTAGTCATACTATGTAAAACGGAATAGATAATAGTAATCAACACATATTTCACATGTTATCGAGTATACAACAAGCTTAAATAGTATAATATTTCAATTCTACTATTATATTCTCAATTAAGTACACAATCATAGCTCTCACATATTCACACATCTAATCAAATAGGTATTCAAACTTCACTCGTTTCAATTATCAAACTCATACACATATCACAATTACATCAACTTCACATACTCAATTATCGCATAATTTTAATGTGACTCAATGCAAGATATGTGACGCTATGCATGTGGTACCGAATTGTGAACCCGAGGTTTCACCGCTTTCCGATTCAATATCTAGAATCCAAGCCACGCTTCCGATCCGGACAAGACCAAAGCCCACCAAATGTAAACATATAGTTTACCGCCTCCGATTCACTCTAGAATCTAAGCCTCGCTTATGTTTCAAAGCAAACCACCTTTGTTTCAAGGCATCCATGATATGAATGTATGTACAATGTAAATAAAACATATGCAATTAAGATCATCTCTACCATCTTAACTTTCCGCATATCACAATAATTCAACCCTATGAATTATCCACCAATTGTACACAACATTCACAATACACACATCATTCACATACAAGAGGTCAATTAATCAATTACAATTCACACAATCCGATTAACACTAGTAAATCATACCATCTCATGTTAATTCATATTGCCAACAAAATATAAGAATATACTTCCAAACCAAGTATTATTTCATTAGTATTTGGGCAAAAATACAATTACAGTTAAATTATCAGGATACCGTAATTTACCGGTAACCGAATAACTAATCCAATTCCAAGTATATATTTCAATCAATTAGACTCATTAAAATTAATTCAACTATTAATTAAATTAACCAATTAATAATTACACTACATTATTTCCAATTTCCAAGTTTCTAATTCATTTTCTATTCAAAAACCAATATCTAATATAAAAGATATTTAAATCCACACCATTTTGGTCGGTTCGTAAATATCACATTTTCAACAAAATAACGCCACCATGTTAATCTACTAATTAAACTTAGCTACCACGCAAATTTTCATTAAATTCCGGACAACTAATTATACCGCTTAATTCGGCTATTCGGTCAAATGAGACTGTTTTGCATTTCATAATTATATTCCTTATTTTCAATTTATATCTTACCAATGTAAACTACCTAAGTGCTGCCACGCTACTTTATATATAACCAATTTGTTATTCTATCAAAGATTGTTTCTACTGGTCATTAAAATTAGTCTTCACTATTATATTTCCTTTCCATTACTTATGCATGTGCCTAATGTATATATTCTCACTTAAAGTGGTTTAAAATTATGGTGTATCAGCATATTAAATATATATATATTAGATTGAGTCATTACCTAGAATAACTAACACAATTAAAAGAATTCAAGTTAGCACACCAGGAAGTGGCAATGACAAGGAAGTAACATAGGGAGTGCCGCAGTCAAGGGCTATGGCTTGCTTCATATTTAATTGTACAGATAGCTAGTATTTAGTAGTCACCTCTATCAATAAAGTAATACAGGGTGCTTCACGTGTTGAAGTTTGGTGAGTTAACATCATCAGCCCAATTGAATAACTAACAGGGAAAAACGAAATACAATAGGATACTATTCTTTGGCCAAGAAAATAGCTACAGTAGCGGTTATGATCAAACAAAGTGCTGGTGGCTCACATTTTACTTGTCCATTAGCTAGCAATTAAATGAAGAAAAACGAACAGCATGCTAGATAACTCAATAAGCAGCATCACCGCCAACACTCATTTCCGTCCGTCCTCCACAGGCATGACATCACTCAGTAATTTTATTTCTATTTTCAAAGAGATTCATGACACAGCAATGTTTATTTCGGGATTAAGCTTTGATTTTTCCATTTTAATTTCTCAATAGATCCCAATTTGTTAAACAGTAATTAATACACATGCTTATAAGATTCAACTATGAATAAATTTAAATATATTAATCTACCAATTACCCCATTATACTAGCCCACAATGATTAGGGATTCTCCCCCTTACCTCTTCAATGTGCTTCAAACCCTAGCTTTTGCCCCTTGTTGTTCTTCCCCTTTTTGCTCCTCTTCTCTTCTTTCTCTTCTCTTTAAAAAATTCAGCAAATGAAATGGTAACTCTACTTCTCATAAAACCCTTACTAACTTAATAACTTATTATTTTAATGGGCTTAAGAAAATAACACCCCCAAATTACTTCTACTTCTAATAAATAGGCCCAATTTGATAAAGTAAAATAGTCCAATAAATAATATGCTCCAACAAATAATATTATTACCCTTAATATTATTTTCCGATTAATCCAATTAAATCCGAATTTATCTCAAGTAAATAAAATCCAATAACAATATTATTTCTAATATTATTTCTCTACATACCCACTTTATTAATTCTTCGATTAACCGAATAAATTCCAACTTCACTTAATAATCCGAACATGTTTCTCAATAACACCGACGATCCAATTAATTATCAAACTTCGTCCAAATTAAGTAAATAAATCCTTATTTAATTTAATTAGTCAGTTAATTAAATTCGGGCTGTTACAACTCTCCCCCACTTAAAATATTTTCGTCCTCGAAAATTCAGTCGACACAACCATCTCAACACCTAAACCATATCCACTCTCTCTCGATTCATACCGATACAAAACGTTCTACACTTACGACCATACAAAGCTTCAAAAGATGTCATTTCAACATCCGAAGGAAATACCAAGCAGCACACAATCCTTTCGATGCACAACTTAGCAAGTCTCTTCATCGAATAATCCATCTTCATCGGAATAAAACGAGCACATTTCGTCAACTATCCATACTGACCCAACTCACTTCACAATTACTCGATACCTCGGCAATCTCGAAACAAAATCCATAGAGATACCATCTCCCTTCCACTCGAAAATCGATAACTGTTGCACCAAACGAAACGGTTCCTGACAAATCCAACTCAAATACACAATTCCGGTATATCCCTCTTCATACTTTACCACTACACATTTCCTCAACTCTCGATACATCTTTAACACCATGATTAATACTCAAATCATTACGATGCCCTCATCCAAAATTCTCTTTGTCTGAATTCTAACCATCAGGAATACAAACTCGATCACAACATCTCATAACACCATTCTCGATAATACAAAAGTTACTACTTTTTCCTTGATTACTCAATATCATCTTGTCAACCAATTGAAAAAATCCAATTTCTAACCTTCTCAAATCTTGTCAAAATATTCCAAGTAGGCTTCAACATATCCACTTAACACACGAAGACGTCGCTTCACAACCGAACTCAACCCTCTAAATCGTTCCAACGATTTCTAATTCTTGAATCCTCAACATAACTTATAAAATTATTTCCTACATAATGCATCGGCCACAACCTTCACTTTACCAGGATGGTAATCCAAACCAAAGATTAAAATCCTTCAAAATTCTACTCGTCTTGTTTACCTCATATTCAACTCTTGTGATCACTCAACACATCAAACCTTGATCCACACAAACAATGCCTCTTACATTCCAAAACAAACACAAAGGCAAACAACTCCAATACATACATCGAATAATTCCCCTTATGAACTTTAAGTTACCTTGAAGCATAAGCTACCACTTATCGATATCTGCATCAACACACCTCAACTCGAAATCCCATATCCAAGAAATTCACTTCTTCCAACCAGAACTTACATTCAGAAAGCTTTACATAACCTTCTTCTCTTTCAGCACCGATAACACAATCCTCAAATGTTAAACATGATCATCGTCGCTCTTTGAATCAAATATTCTCAAGAAACATTACCTCATAGAACCTTCTTTCTTTTTACTCGACGAACAGGGTTAACTCTACGACTATACACTCAGACAATGAACCTCTTCTCAAACAATTCCTCAAATCTACTCTTCAACTTCTCCTTAGTCGATTTACACGCTACTAAGTTAGTAAGACAAGTCTATCTCGTCCAATACGATATCGCCTCCTATCAACAATAGATTAAGGGTGATCAGGTCCTCAATTTGTCAATAGACAGTCGACAATCATAATGAAACATAAACCATCGTTACTAAACTATAATAGTGTTCCTTCAGAACTTGCTCTCGAAGTCACTTACAACACCGAGATCTGCAATCTCTCCTTAAAGTCACAATTACTTGATTCAACTCCAAACAATTCATACCAAAATTCATCAACTTGGTCTAACGGAAAACAACCTAAATGAATTCTCAAAATCTCTACCAAAGATGCTTAACGGATAATTCAAACATGCCAAAAGAAATAGAAACAAAGCCACAACAGTTGTATCAATAACTACACTTCCATGCATAACAGATAAAACATGATCCAATCTTATAGCACAATCCAAAGAATAAAATAATGCGTTGCACCATTATCAATAATAAAGCACGTACCTCAGATTAACTTATCCTTAGTATTAGTCTCAGCACCAGACAACGCAGACACTTTTACTCTCGCTTGCTCCTTCTTTGGCTTATCGCACATGGCACAATTGTGTCCTTGCTCACCACAACTGTAGCAAATCCTACTCGAACCAACTCCACAATCAACAGTTTTGTGACCCGTCTCTCCACACCTGTAGCACTTAATCGGAGTAGAAGCTCCTCCCCCACTTGGCTTCTTGCCAAGACCAGATTGTTCCCTCATGTCATCATACGATTTCTCACGGAACTGTTCTCCTCCTCGTTTCAACTATAGAAACCTCACTTCTTTCTTTCCACGCATATCTTCTGGAAAATAGTTTCCCAAAAATGCATCACGGAAAAGAGTCCAAGTAACTTCAATACCTTCTATTTCAAATCTCCGCACAATATTATTCCACCAAACGTCAGCTTCTTTTGTCAGCATGTGAGTACCAAACTGTACCTTCTGTACATCAGTACAACTCACGACTTGAAAGATCTTCTCAATTTCTATCATCCATGCGTGCGCTTTGTCCGGTCCATACCCTCCTTCAAAGATCGGCGGGTTGCACCTTTGAAAGTCTCCAAAAGCACGAAACTCATCCTTTCCTCCATAACCGACATTCTCTTGCGACGCTTGTCCAATCGCACCAGTCCACCTCGTCATTGCCTCAACATTAATGTCAACATTCCTTCCCGCAACCATCGTCCTAAACAACCAAACAACCAGGCAAAACAGTATCGATCGTGTCAGATACACGAATCAAATACAACAGGATAAAAGACATTAATAACCTTGACCAACTGGTCGACCATGCTCTGATACCACTAATGTAACACCCCTTTTTATACCCCAAAATATTTAAGCATATAATCAGAGAATAACATGCATATAATTCAAAAGGGCGTCACATTGATGCTTTTAGAAGAACTAAAAACCTAAAAAAACTGACAGCATTTATCTATACAGCACAATACTCCTGGTCATTTTTAATAACACTCAATATCAAATCACAATTTAACCTGGATATGCATTCACAGCGGAAATATATGATACTCATGTGATTTATAATGATTCATGTCCCATACCATGATCATACATCGACTAATAATCTCAATTCAACATCAACAAAATCAAAATGGTTTGGCTTGTAAGCCTCTCAAAAGATATGTAACCAATAAATAAGTTCACCAGTCATAGCATAATACATACGCAAATATAACATGAGTTCAATACACCTAGTCTACCCAGTGTTACATGACCAGAGCATCGACTCACTACCTAGTCTCCAATAACCAAGGAAGAACCTCCGGCTAAGTCACACGCGGCTACTAAACTCCAGAACCTGCATGTCGCCAAACGAGGGCAACATTAAAACAGAAGGGTGAGAATACGAATCATTATGAAGAAAGTATAACAAAATATAATGGTTAAATCTACACTTCAAGTAATTAGTCATACTATGTAAAACGGAATAGATAATAGTAATCAACACATATTTCACATGTTATCGAGTATACAACAAGCTTAAATAGTATAATATTTCAATTCTACTATTATATTCTCAATTAAGTACACAATCATAACTCTCACATATTCACACATCTAATCAAATAGGTATTCAAACTTCACTCGTTTCAATTATCAAACTCATACACATATCACAATTACATCAACTTCACATACTCAATTATCGCATAATTTTAATGTGACTCAATGCAAGATATGTGACGCTATGCATGTGGTACCGAATTGTGAACCCGAGGTTTCACCGCTTTCCGATTCAATATCTAGAATCCAAGCCACGCTTCCGATCCGGACAAGACCAAAGCCCACCAAATGTAAACATATAGTTTACCGCCTCCGATTCACTCTAGAATCTAAGCCTCGCTTATGTTTCAAAGCAAACCACCTTTGTTTCAAGGCATCCATGATATGAATGTATGTACAATGTAAATAAAACATATGCAATTAAGATCATCTCTACCATCTTAACTTTCCGCATATCACAATAATTCAACCCTATGAATTATCCACCAATTGTACACAACATTCACAATACACACATCATTCACATACAAGAGGTCAATTAATCAATTACAATTCACACAATCCGATTAACACTAGTAAATCATACCATCTCATGTTAATTCATATTGCCAACAAAATATAAGAATATACTTCCAAACCAAGTATTATTTCATTAGTATTTGGGCAAAAATACAATTACAGTTAAATTATCAGGATACCGTAATTTACCGATAACCGAATAACTAATCCAATTCCAAGTATATATTTCAATCAATTAGACTCATTAAAATTAATTCAACTATTAATTAAATTAACCAATTAATAATTACACTACATTATTTCCAATTTCCAAGTTTCTAATTCATTTTCTATTCAAAAACCAATATCTAATATAAAAGATATTTAAATCCACACCATTTTGGTCGGTTCGTAAATATCACATTTTCAACAAAATAACGCCACCATGTTAATCTACTAATTAAACTTAGCTACCACGCAAATTTTCATTAAATTCCGGACAACTAATTATACCGCTTAATTCGGCTATTCGGTCAAATGAGACTGTTTTGCATTTCATAATTATATTCCTTATTTTCAATTTATATCTTACCAATGTAAACTACCTAAGTGCTGCCACGCTACTTTATATATAACCAATTTGTTATTCTATCAAAGATTGTTTCTACTGGTCATTAAAATTAGTCTTCACTATTATATTTCCTTTCCATTACTTATGCATGTGCCTAATGTATATATTCTCACTTAAAGTGGTTTAAAATTATGGTGTATCAGCATACTAAATATATATATATATTAGATTGAGTCATTACCTAGAATAACTAACACAATTAAAAGAATTCAAGTTAGCACACCAGGAAGTGACAATGACAAGGAAGTAACATAGGGAGTGCCGCAGTCAAGGGCTATGGCTTGCTTCATATTTAATTGTACAGATAGCTAGTATTTAGTAGTCACCTCTATCAATAAAGTAATACAGGGTGCTTCACGTGTTGAAGTTTGGTGAGTTAACATCATCAGCCCAATTGAATAACTAACAGGGAAAAACGAAATACAATAGGATACTATTCTTTGGCCAAGAAAATAGCTACAGTAGCGGTTATGATCAAACAAAGTGCTGGTGGCTCACATTTTACTTGTCCATTAGCTAGCAATTAAATGAAGAAAAACGAACAGCATGCTAGATAACTCAATAAGCAGCATCACCGCCAACACTCATTTCCGTCCGTCCTCCACAGGCATGACATCACTCAGTAATTTTATTTCTATTTTCAAAGAGATTCATGACACAGCAATGTTTATTTCGGGATTAAGCTTTGATTTTTCCATTTCAATTTCTCAATAGATCCCAATTTGTTAAACAGTAATTAATACACATGCTTATAAGATTCAACTATGAATAAATTTAAATATATTAATCTACCAATTACCCCATTATACTAGCCCACAATGATTAGGGATTCTCCCCCTTACCTCTTCAATGTGCTTCAAACCCTAGCTTTTGCCCCTTGTTGTTCTTCCCCTTTTTGCTCCTCTTCTCTTCTTTCTCTTCTCTTTAAAAAATTCAGCAAATGAAATGGTAACTCTACTTCTCATAAAACCCTTACTAACTTAATAACTTATTATTTTAATGGGCTTAAGAAAATAACACCCCCAAATTACTTCTACTTCTAATAAATAGGCCCAATTTGATAAAGTAAAATAGTCCAATAAATAATATGCTCCAACAAATAATATTATTACCCTTAATATTATTTTCCGATTAATCCAATTAAATCCGAATTTATCTCAAGTAAATAAAATCCAATAACAATATTATTTCTAATATTATTTCTCTACATACCCACTTTATTAATTCTTCGATTAACCGAATAAATTCCAACTTCACTTAATAATCCGAACATGTTTCTCAATAACACCGACGATCCAATTAATTATCAAACTTCGTCCAAATTAAGTAAATAAATCCTTATTTAATTTAATTAGTCAGTTAATTAAATTCGGGCTGTTACAGATTTTGCCACGAAGCGATACGGTGAAATGAACATTCCCTTCAGAGATTGGATGGACTTCTTCGTGCGCGGATTGGGGAACTCGGAGAAGGACCGACACTTATCGGGGTTGGCTTTGATTCCTTGTTTCTTTAGGTAGAAACCGAGGAACTTGTTTGCTTGCACCCCAAAAGTGCATTTTTCCGGGTTGAATCTCATTTTGCATCTCCTCTCATGGTCGAAAATATTCCTTAGTGGTCAACTCTGTTTCATGACTTTCGATCATGACGTCCATGTAGACTTCGAGGGTATCCCCGATCTCGCCGCAAAATACTTTGATTATCATGCGTTGATAAGTCACTTCAGTGTCTTTAGACCGAAGGTCATCACATTATAGTAGTAGTTGCCAGACTCCTTCGTGAATGTCGTGCACTGCTTATCGCTCCTGGGCATGAGTATTTGATTATAACCTGAAAGAGTTTATAGTCGGTCGGGTTTTCGACCAGCCTATCAATGTTAGGTAAAATATATACATATTTGGGACAAGCCCTATTGAGATCGGTATAATCAACACACATTTTCCATTTTCCATTAGATTTTTTGACGAGTACAACGTTAGACAACCAAGTTATGTACTAAGCCTCATAAATAAAATTTGCCTCTAGGACGTTTTTTATAGTTTTTTCAAGAGCCTCCAATTTTTCAGGAGACTGCTTACGCATATGATGAACTACTATCCTAGAAGCGGGGTCTATGGTAGGCGACCTCAAGGTCGAATCCAGGCATTTCAGATGCACTCCATGCGAATAGGCCAGCATTCTGTCTTAGGAAAGCTTTGAGATGCTTCCTCGCCAAGTCGTGGAGTCCTGTTCTGATCTTCACGCCTTTGTCTAGGTTGTCTCCCAGTAGAATGACTTCGAAGTTCTAGTCTAGGATGAGGCGCACGGGGGTAGAGAGGCTTCTCGTCCTCAGCAGGTGGTCGGGCTTTTTCTCCTTCAGTTGACTCCAAGAATGAATATAGTTCAGACCTAAACTCTTGTGCCATGCCATTGTGCCTTTCTCGAGGGTTATGGGGAAGAGTCGACACTTGATGGCTCCCCAAACGATTCAGTAGTTGAGCATAACTTCAATGTTCTCGATGTGGTCGTCTGGGTTGACTATGCCATCATAGGTACCAAGGGAATATGATTTCTCCATCCCTCTAGGGAGCTCGACATCCATGATCGCCCACGAGACTGGACTGCGGGGGTCGTCCTCGTCGCTTTAGACCAGTGAGCGGGATAGGGAATACTCGACCCGAGGGCTCCAACGACGATGAGGCGGGCTTCTTAGTCGACTATTATGCTTGTCGACGACTTTGGTTTTCTTCTAGACTATGGAGTGTCGCTCTTTCAGCGGAGGGGAGCGATCCCGCTTCTTGGGAACTTTGGGGAGTGCTCGCTCCAGTCGGGGGCGACCACCTCGTAGCGGAGGAGAAGGGCTTCGAGATTCATCTCGACGACACTTCTTTCAATGGGAACTGGAGCGATTGTTATGTCATTGCAGAGAGGGAGTGCGGGAACTATATTGGTTCTTCCTCAGGGTTAAAGATCGACGTTTTGCCTTCAGTATCGCAATTTGCTGGTTCTACTGAAAGACGAGGAAGTTCGTCTAGTTGATGGCCGCGAGCAGGACATATTAGTTAGGAAAGTGGAAGATGTAATGTTTCTCTATCTTTTCAACGTCATGCTCAAAACCAACGAGTACAACATTATGTTGGATATGGGTTTCAAGTTTTGGTTTCGATTCCAAGCAGATCTTATGTGAAAAAGCTTTATGGTAGAAAACTGGTGTATTTTTACATTGTCATGGTGATACTACTACCCATTTAGCTTATCACAAGAGAACTAGTAAATAATTTATTTCCTATTTTGCCCCTTTCATTTTTTTATAAATTTTTTCTTTTATTTTTTATAATCTTGTTTTGGTGTTTGATAGTGTACCTTATTATGTGTGTTGTGTTTTGTTATAGTTAAGTTGTGGATCTGATATTATGTTTTGAACTAATTTGTGTTTTTTTATTCTTCTAGATTTATTGTTGGCTAGAAGAAACACACCTTTGAAGCGACAAAGATTAACTACCGACTGAAAGATGCAGCCAACTGTGAATTTGTCTACCTCAAGAGTATACTTTATGACTTTTGTTCTCTAATAAAAGGATGTCATATCTTCTGTAAAAAAGATAATAGTAAAAACTTAGTAGTAGTAGTAATAGGTACTTATTTATTAAAGTTTTACATAATATTTGCTTTTAAACAAATAAAATTCAATGGTGTGGCAATTAAGTTTAGTTGCAATAACAAAGTTCAGTTTTTGAGTAAGATAGATTTTAGTTTTGGGATATGATTTGAGCTTTTGAAATATTTTTTTAAGGCAACCAATGCTCATAATAAAAACATTAAAAATTTATAGTTAATGTGGTGAATCAGAAAGAAAAAGAAGTACTTAGAGGAGAAAAATGAATGTATTTTGAAAATTTTAAATTATTAATTAATTAATTATTGAAAAACCTTTAAAAAATTATAATTTAATTTTGATTTTTAAAAAATATAATTATGAAATAGATTTTAAATTAATAAATATAAAAAAATGACATGGAAAATAGGATGAAGCAACCCAATAATGTCCATGTCACTTAAAATATTCCAATTATTGTTTTTTTGCACATCATTACTTTTTTTTTTTACAAAAAGTCGGAATGAGGACTAAAACTGTTTAAACATAAAATAGAGAATTGATTTCATGAGTTGACTATAATAGGAGGATAAAAACTGTAATTTAGCCTATTTATAATAAAGATTATAGATGCAACACATTTCTCAATGCACTTCTGTGACGCATATTAATTGCAAGTGAGGTTTTCAGCGTAACACATCTTAATCATATCATTTGCATATACTAATTACAATAGAGGTTTTCAATGCAAGACAAGTCTCAATGCATTTTTGTCACTCGTATTAATTGTCAATGATGTTTCCAATCTAACACGTGTCTTAACCCTATAGTCACACATATTAGTTATTATTAGGGGTGGACAACGGGCCGGGTGGGGCGGGTTCGGGCCCAAAAGAGCCACCCAAGTCAACCCGCGGATAGAATAACTAGGCCCATTTTCGCCCATTTTTTTAATCGGTTTTGACGGGCTGGGTCTATGCGGATCACGGGTTAAATCGAACGGTTTGTTCGGGTTAATGAACAGGTACATTTATTGACCTTTTTCATTTTGATGAAATTTCTTTTTAATGCATAATAATATAATACAAATTCCATATGTTGTCACTCATTACATCCATATAGCATAATAATGGACTAAATTATATATGTAACTCTTAACATCCAAATATAGCATAATAATGGACTACTCAATTGAAATCTTCATCTATTTTGGATCAATAAGCCCTTGTAAGACAATTTCTCTTCACCAATCTGAAAAAAGTATAGAGAAATAAAAATTAACAAGTGTGATATGAAATACAGATTCCAAAATAGAGACCCATTTGCTTGGGCTATAATTGAAAATCAAAAGTTGCAATGTTAAACTAACATTTTTCTAGTAAAAACAGTAAAATTTAAAACATTTTTTAAGCACATTAAAAAACAAATCAATTAAAATCATGTTAATTAAAGGAGTAAATTATAGTAATTGTTATTCCTTGACATACATAACATTGACTGATAGTCTATAAGTATGATATTGAACAGAAGAATAACATAGAATTATTTCAAGAAATGTATAACAAAACTAAAAATACAGTAAGAAAATTATTTTAATGACATCATTCTTGTTTCAAATATAAGTATTTGCATAGAAACAGAAACCAGATGAACTTAGAGAACATGAAAAACAAAATAAAAACCAAAACAAATTTTTTTACAACATTACATCAGTAAACTTAAAGACTAACAACTCCATAATATGAAAACAAAGAACACCAACAAACCAAAATAAAATAAAAAATTGAAACCTACAAATGAATGAACAAAAAACGAAAAACCTAAATCAATAAGTCAATAAAGTGAATCTTAACCCTTACCTTTGTAGACAAGAACGAGAAATACGACCACAAGATTCAATGATCTCTGTTAAAAAAACCAGAAACAAAGAGTTAGAATAAGAAGGAAAAAAACAAAATAAAATTAAGTATAAATCAATAACATTAACTTTAAGTTGTACCTTGTTCAAGAACCATGAAGAAGATAGATTATTAGCATAAAAAAGAAAGAAAACAACAATCAGAATACACAACCAAAACAAAGGTACAAAAGAAAAACCCGAAAGTTTAAAATTGAAAAAATTCTAAAAGAAGTATGAAAGCTTGACCTTACAAGATGAATGATAAATTCCTGAAGAAGATGGCTATGGTGAGGCACGAGTCTGGTGGGTTAGTGGCCGAGATATGTTAAGTGATTGCAGAAACAACGTTATGGTGGTGGATGGTGATGTCCATGGACGATCCAGTGGAAAGATGGAGATGAATGAAGGTGATTTGGTGAAGGTAAGGGAGCGGCGGCTCAACCATTTTTTAGGGTTTGTGAAGTGGGTGAGAGAGAAGGTAGTATGAAATTGTAAAGTAAGTGAGAGAGAAGGTGCGCTAGTTCAATTGTAAAAGTAAAAACCTAAAACAAACCAAGTGTTTTACTTGTTTGGGTGGGTTAGGATACCCGGGGTTGTATTTTTGAAAACCGGGCCCGCCCATGTTAACCCAAGTGAAATCGTTAACCGAATCCGTTAAACCGGAGTCCGTTTGAAACCGCCCATTTTCTCTTTTTTCTTTTTGGTTTACTCGGTTTGGACTGGGTCTCGGATTGGTGTCCAGCCCTAATTATTATTATGAAAGTTCATGATGCAACGCGCATCTCAATCACACTTATTAATTATTAAGGTTTCTAATGCAACACGAATCTCAATGCACTTATGTCACAAGTATTAATTACAAATGAGGTTCACAATGCAACATACCAGTAGTCCTTTTATTTTTATTTATAAGCAAATTTTGACTTTTTAGATTCATTCAATAAATATTGTATTTAGATATGTAAAAACTAGATACATAATTTATTCAATGAATATAAAATATTAAAATTTACTTATAAATAGGAATAGAGAAAATATACTTTCCCGTCTCATATTATAAGCAAATTTCACCTTTTTAAATTTATTCTATAATTAATGTATATAGTCTGTATATAGACTGAATATATTAATTATTGAATAAATATAAAAAGCTGAAATTTGCTTATAATATGAGACTCGAGGAGTATGTCTTAATCTTTCTTAATCACATGTATTAATTACGACAATCGTTTACAATGAAACACATATCTCAATGCATCACAATTACACATTAACTACAATGGAGATTCCCAATGTAACAATGTCGCAACCCAATTCGATCACACATATTAATTTCAAGACTTGATTACATTGTTGAGTCTCTTATTTTATTACATTAACACACTTTCTTATAATTAAACTTTTCTAATACATCAAATATCACATTTGTTACAATTCTGATTCCAAATTATATTGTTAATTTGTTTTCAAATATAATTTTTCTCTCAAAAATTATAATTTCTATTCAAAATTAAACTTAGAACAATAAAATCCTACAAATAATAATAATTTGTGATTGATTCACACTATAAAATATTTTACATTGTCAACGCTTTCTAGTTATGCCCTTAAAATAAATGTTATCAATCAAAATAGAACCATTTTTTTAAAAGTACATCAATTAAACTAATTAATTAAAAATAAATAAATACTCAATAAAATGTGTATTTTTTTAGTAAGTAATATTTATTCCATTTTTACACAATATCTAAGAACACTATTTAGAAAATCCAAAAATTAAAAACACTAGTTGAGAAAAGAAAGTGTGTTGATTTAAGTTAGAAAAAAAAAAACCCAAGAAGTAAATGTAAATGAAGATCAAGTTGACATAGTTGTACTTGTAGTTATAGTTCTAGTTATTATGTTTCCAAAGTAAAAGCTAAGTTAGGCACTCTCTCTTTTCTCTTTTCTTGTTTCTCTTTCTTTCTTTCTCTCTTACACACACACAACTCAGAAACAAAAACTCACACCACCAACTCTCATCACATCAATCAATACCATTCCTCTCTGATCCAAAGCCAACCAACCCGCATTCACCAAAATGGATTCCCGCTCACCTCCACCACCACCCACCATGATGGTGGGCCCCACATCTTACGCTCCGACCAACACCTCCATGATCAGCCCTAATTCCTCCACCACCAACCTCATGTCTCCGGCCACCGCTCGTTTTCCTTTCACCTCGCAGCAGCAATCGGACCCGTTCGCCGTCACTCACGACAGCCCTTCTTCGCCGTCCACGCTCGGCAAGAAGAAGCGTGGCCGGCCGAGGAAATACTCCCCCGACGGTAACATTGCCCTTGCTTTGGCTCCGAATCGTGTCTCTTCGCCTGCTGCTGCGACATCCGCTTCTGCTGGAGATTCCGGAAACGCGGAGGCTCCTGCGAAGAAACATAGAGGAAGACCTCCTGGCTCTGGGAAGAAACAGTTAGATGCGCTTGGTACTTGTTTGTTGTTGCTTTTTTTGTTCTGGTTTTTGATTTAAGTGCTTATTTGAATGTAGCTGATTGTGATTATTTTTCTTTTGTTTTTGTTCTGTGAAGGTGCTGGTGGGATTGGATTCACTCCACACGTTGTCTTGGTGGAGTCTGGTGAGGTAATTCTTCCGACTCTCGAGCTTGGGTAGTAGTACTATTATTTGTATCTTATGTAGCACCGATACCTCAGAAAAAAAAGAGTGTTTGTGTCGGTGCTGGTATCCGACACATACGTTTAATTTATTGATTTTTCAAATTATTACCAGTGGCGACGTGTTAGGGTCATGTGTCCGTGCTTCATAGCTTGTATCTATTCAATTCAATTTCTGGTTTATATTGCTGTTACATTTTTGTTGGTAATTTTTGTGACTTGTTATTGAAATTACACTTTGATTATTATATTTCAGAGTGAGGTAAAGTTAGTTGGTTCCGGTGGAGACAAACATTAGATGAAGTGGTTTTATTTCTAAAATTACTTAGAAAATAAGAATAAGAAGCATAAAAATCGCGTATTTGGTTTGGCTCATTTGATTCACCTTCTGCATTTGACATTTTCATTACATGAAAAATCTAGTCACTTGTTGATAGCTCTTGTTAATGTTATGGGGTGATACTTCATTTGATTTTTTAGCTGGGGGTATTAAAGTTTTAGTTTTTAAAGATTTTTTAGTTATTGGGCTGCTGTACAAATTGCGCTGTTAGTTTTCTGTTGATAGCGGGAACGAAAAGGATGAAGTTTTTGCTCTTACCACTTGATTGTAACTTATGAAGACGATCTTGTGATGATTATTGGCTTGTCATTTATTTAAATGTATTTTTTATTTTTTGGAGACTAACTTCAACGGGATTTCCCTGAGGTGTTTTTTTAGGGATTTTAATCTATTTGGCGATGGAAATAGAGTGTCAAATCTGTATTGTCTAATTAGTTATACTGTGCATACGGATAGTACTCAAATTCAGATCCTCGTATTACAAGAAATATACGAATTTTATTCTTCATGTTCATCTTGTTCCTTTTAATGTTCTATATAGCGCTAAAAGCTTTCCTTTATTGCATGCAAACTTGCTATCAATGGCTTGTTCTATAGTCAGTCCACTTAATAAGCCATCTATCGCCGAGTTCATCAAATTCCTTATATTTGTTGCTGTGAAGTGTGTGTTAATTTTGGGTATCTTATTAAATCTATTTGAGAATTTAAGAGGTTTATTTCTTATAGTTTCTGTTTTGAATAATGTTTTTGAGATTATTGATTAACATTATTGCATAGAGTGGCACTCCGCACTCTGAAAGGAAGTAAGTAACTTATAGCATTCACTTGCAGTTTCTGTTTTGTTCAAGCAGCTTAGATAGTTTGTTCGTTCTTGGTTTTAATCTATTATGTGAAGTTCCCATCGGTAGGGCTTGTGTAGGTTCCACTTTTTTATAAACAATTCTCACCAGTATGCTTCTGTTGTTTGCAGGACATTACAGAAAAAGTTATGGCCTTTTCTCAGTCAGGGCCTCGAACAGTTTGTATTCTTTCTGCCAATGGTGCAATCAGCAGTGCAACCCTTCGACAGCCATCTGGTGGTATTGCAAGATACGAGGTACATTTTATATTCATTGAGAATGTTATCGATATTTGTTTATTACCTTATCCATTGTATCAAAGTTTGTATGCTATATTGGTAATGATCTATCAATACATGATTGCTTGACATGCATACTCCTTCAGGCACATCATGTCAATTAAAATATGGAACTCAATTCTTTATTATTGTCCAACAAGTAATGGAAGTTTTTCACGTGTTCTATTATAAATGTAATTGTGCTATTGAAAATCTCTAAAAGGTTTCTGTTTTCTATTTAATTATAAAAATCTCTAGGAATCAATCTCTAAATTATTGAGTATCAAATCACATATTCGATAGTGTCCTCTCTAAAATGCCAAGTGGAAATAGTTTTTCTGTATACTCTCTGTTGACTTAAAAAAAGTGCTATTTAGTATGAGATGAATTTTATGAACAAAGCTAGAAGAACTTTATCAACAAAAAAATGTGGGAGCAAGAGAGAGGTTGGACGAAAGATAAACACAACTGACATTTTAATAATCACTCATACAACTCATATGAAAGCCATGAATCACTATTTGCTCCAAGCATTTCTTGCATGTATTTCATTTAATCTAATTTCTTGCATTCTCTATTTTTTTCTACTATAATTATGTTGAAAATTCTGCAAGAAAAGACCAACTTGTAGAGATATTGGAGCATAGAAATTCAAATTGATAAAATGTTATATTTTAAACAAATCCACTTTCAGAATTGTTAGTGAAAGAAAATACTGACTCAATTTGCATGCTTAGGTTTGTTGTCTGTAATCTTATACTAAATTTTGGATGAATGTTTTCTTTATTATATGAGTGCAATATTACAGTATAAAATAGTGGCCATTTTTTTTTGCCTTTCATCTTTTCTTTTTAGACCTATCTTTACCTTGGAAAAGGTGCTTTTGATGTTCTGTATCTATTGTTGTGGCTGGAACTGGGGTCGTATAATCAGCATGTCGCAGCCCAATAATAAAACTTCCTAAAGGAAATTTGACTGAGTTGCAAGGATCAACACAAAATTTGGGGAGCTTGTTACACAAAATTACTTGCGTTTTTAAGTGCATGGCCTATGTATTCCCATTTACTGCCAGTCTGATATTGATTCCTCATCGGAGGACCTCTTTCTACTGAGAAATTTTAGGCTGTTAAACATCAAGGTAATTAAGTAAGGTTATAGGAATTTGACAAGGTTTCTCTAGAGTGTTTAGTATGGCCTTGACTACTTGGAGTGCTCTCTCTATGACCTCAAAAGAACGTGTTATTATCCCTTGCTTGGGATCGCGTTGACACAATCCTAGACGCAATAGAAGCTTCCCTTCGACCTATTGTGAAGGCAGAAGTGGACTCTTACTTGACAAAGTTTCTTCTTGAATTCCCTAGTATTTTTGATAATAATTATTGATGAATTTTATTGCCATCTGAATGCATATAAATAGGCTTACAATAGAAGAGTCCTAGTTAAATTAGTCTAGTAACTACTTTTTTCTAAAATTACTATCATTTAAAATCAAATGATAATAATCTTATTGATTAGGTTAACTGTGTTCTAACCCCGAAACCGTATCCTACAAATATTGAAATTCAATTTTAAATTTTTTGTTATGCTAACTTATTAAAAGTAAATAAAATAATAAATCTTAATCAACACATTTAATCTAATCAGTAGAATTAGAGGTCCATATCATCATTTCCCCTCTTGACATTGAGATTGTCCTCAAGCTCAAATTTGGGATAAGTCTTGCCAAACTGATCAAAAGGTTTTCAAGTTTCATCTTCTGGAGTATAATATCCTTCCCACTGGATTAACAATTTTCTATTTCCTCTATTTATTCTGCTGCAAAGAGCTGCTCTGGGAATAGGTAAGGCCTTGCCATTTAACACTTGAGGTAAGTTAGCTTTCTGGTTTGACATTGCAGAACCATTGTTGACGCTTCTACTAATAATATCCCTCACTTTCAGCATTCCTCGTGAACACTTTAGTTTGTATTAAAATGCTCGAGCCATTTTCATAGAAACTGAGATTTTCTAGTTGTTGAAGTAAAATATCCATCTTCAATTCATTGATAAGCTCGACGGTAAATAAGTCCTTTTTTTGTCTAAGCTTAAGATCATGGGTTATGGCAAGCAAGGATTGAAACTAACAATGATAATCTTACACAAATCGTGTTTGTTTGAGGTTGGCGAGTTCTCCCAATGGATTATTGCTCATAGGTAGTGTGAATCGTATATGGCAATATTTCTATATGACGACATTCATTGTAGCGTGCCCACACTGTTTTGGGCTCTTCTTCCATTTGATTAAACCATAGTTCTGCTTGTCCTATTAAATAAAACGCTGCTAGTCCTACCTTTTCTCCATCAGCAATTCTTTGATTTTGAAAAAAACTATCAAAGGGCCTTAGCCACCCAAATGGGTCCCTTATTCCATCATAAGAGGGGAATTCCATTTTGGAACAACGGGGAATCATGCCCCCCGCCCCCGTCCATCATAAGAGAGGAATTCCATTTCGGAACAACGGGGAATCATGGGAGCAAACTAGCTTTTTTATGCAGCTTTATCACAAATCTCCACCTTGGAACAAACTCTATAACATCGAGGGAGCAAACTATCTTTCTTCATGCAGCTTTATCCATTGCATACATGGAAAAACTTACAGTTGGACAATGTCTTGGTGATCATTTCAGCAGCACTATCTTCCGTCGAAACCTCCAACACTTGGACTTCTCCACGCTCAATTATTTCTCTGACAAAATGCAGCCTCACATCGATGTGTTTGGTTTGCTCATGATAGACTGAATTCTTCGACATATGCATGACATTTTGACTATCTCATTTAATAGTGACAACTTGACCTTGAAGTTTTAGCTCCTTAGCAAAATCTTTAAGCCATAATGTTTCTTTCACAACTTTAGAGAGGGCAATATATTTCACTTCAGTGGTTGATAATGCGACAACCTTCTAAAGTGTCGCTTTTCAACTGATTGTTGTGCAAAACATAGTGAAAACATATTAATAGATTTTCTGGAATCTATACAACTTGCATAATCAGAGTCGATAAATTCTTCAATTTCTGCTTTACAGTCAACACCGTAGGCTCCATCATAAATCAGGACTCTGTTGAGAGACCCATTTATGTACTTTAGAATCCATTTCAATGCTTGCCAGTGTGCCTTTCCAGGATTGACCATATACCTGCTTACAAAACTCGCTCCATGCGCTATGTCTGGCCTTGTACAGACCATAACATACATCCAAGAATCTACTATTTTAGCATATGGAATGCTATTCATATAAGCTCTTTTAACTTCAGTACTAAGACTTTGAGTCATACTCAGCTTGAACTGAGGATTAGTCGGTGCTACTACAGACTTTGAATTCGACATACCAAACTTGTCGAGAATCTTCTTCAAGTATGTCTCTTGAGATAAGCACAATCTCGATTGCTTTCTATCTCTTTGGATGTTAATCCCAAAAATCTTGGATGCAGCTCTTAGATCCTTCATGTCAAACTCCTTATTGAGTTTAGCCTTCACCTTCATTACATCCTCGACACTGTTGCATGCTATAAGAATATCATCCACATAAAGCAACACAATAACAAGTGAATTTCCAGGTCGAAATCTAAAGTAAACACAATGACCGACCTATCTTCTAGTGAAACCTATGTGTACCATAAACTTGTCGAATCTCATATTTCATTGTCGAGGAGATTGTTTCAGTCCATATAGAGATATATTTAGCTTGCACACACAATTTTCCTTTTTCTTTTCTGCATACCCTTCAGGTTGCCTCATCAGGATTGTTTCATCTAGATCACCATACAAGAAAGCAGTCTTCACATCCATCTATTCCAGCTCTAGGTTGAACTTTGCCACCATGGCAAGTAGCATTCGAATGGATTTATGCTTCACAACAGGTGAGAACACATCATTGAAGCCGATTCCTTCATTCTGAGTGAACCCCCTAGCAACCAATCTTGCCTTGTATCTCTTCGACATCACTCCTTCGATTCCTTTCTTGATCTTGAAAATTCATTACAACTGACTAACCTGGCCCTTGCAGGTTTCTCAATCAGCTCCCAAATGATATTATCATGAAGAGATTTCATCTCATCATCAATGACCTTCAACCATTCAGTTTTATTTCGATTCCTCACAACTTCTTTGTAGTCTCTAGGTTCTTCATGAAGAACCTCACTCGCAGAGATAAAGACGAAAGCTATGAAATCTACATAACCAAGTCTATGAGGTGGCTTAATAACTCTTCTCGATTTGTCTCTAGCTAACAGGTAGTCATTATCAGTTTCCTCATCTTCATTAGCAACTTCTGCTTCTTCTTCGACTTTATCTGGGTTTTGCAATTCAACATCGCCATGCTCCACCTCAACATGAATCTCTTCCTGTTCCAGCTCTTCCACAGAAATTTTTGTATTTTGACCATCATAAGTTTTCTTGAAAGCCATTTCAGCTTCACTGAAAACTACATCTTGACTTGTGATACACCTTCTGTGACCTGGCTCTAGGCACCCCAGCCTATAAGCTTTGGCTCCTTCAGGATATCCTATGAACATGTATCTCAGAGCTCTAGGTTCGATCTTGTCTTGTCTAATTTGAGCATAAGCTACACAGCCAAATATTCTAAGTTTGTCGAGATCTGATGGATGACCCGATCAAACTTCTTCAGGTGTCTTCATCCCTAACGCAGTCAAAGGACATCTGTTTATCAGGTAAGTTGTAGTCATAATTGCTTCAGCCAAAAACACCTCCGACAAGCTCGCACTTACCAGCATACACTTTACTCTTTCCAGAATGGTTAGATTAAACCTCAACAAAACCATTTTGCTGTGTAGTACATGCAGTAGTTTTGTGCCTTGCAATACCAAAGGCAACACAAAAACTTTCTCCTTTCTCCTAGACCTAACTTCCCAATTAGTGGGCCTACATGGACCCAACCCAACATTAATATTATGGATCCTATCACTACCCCTTCTCGAGACTAGAGTTCAATCCAATATTCCACAATAGTAATCCTATTTAATAAGTAAATTCTGTTCTAACCCCTAAACCTTGTCCTAAAAATACTGAAATTCAAATTTAGAAATTCCTTTATGCTAACTTTATTAAAAGTAAATAAAGTAATAAATTCTAATCAACACAATTAATCCTAATCAGCAGAATTAAGAATTAGAGGTCCATATCAAAATGGTGGTGTCAAGGATAAGCTTTTGGGAGAGTTGGTCTACCTTCTTAACCTAATGATCAAGAGCTCAATTTTTGTTGGTCATCATTCTTCAAAATTACTGTTGTCAGCTCTTAATTAAATAGCTAGGGCATTGTCTATACAAAATATGCTAGCAACACTGTTTAATTGGTTAAAATTTAAATGGGTTCCACTAAATTTATATAAGGCCTACTTAGTGAGGCCTATTGTAATTTCAACCAATTAGAGTTTATTGAGAAAATTGTGTTAAAGAGTGAGACTTTTTCTGTCTTTACTTCATGTTTTCTGTGACAGACATGTTCAGATGTTATAAAATTATGCATCATCATATATTAACTTGAGGTTCTGGGTGAGCTGGTTCTCGACAGTGATGATTGGATGACTGTGGATTGGTGTATGTGTATGGCTTCTCAATCTTAGTTTCTTAGCTTTCCCAATGTATGTAGATTTTCCTTTATCCCTTCATTGAACAGAAGTGTAACTTACACTTCATGCATCGTTTCCAAATCCAGCAAGTTACCGTTGTTTAATCAATATGTGTAAAAAGTTGCAAAATAATATTGTGGGATTTTTTTTGTTCTTTAATAAGGAATTAAGTTCAACAGCATCTTTTATTTTTCGGTGTGTTTAGACACTTGTGATTGAGTTTATAATTAAATATCAATGTCTTTAAATTCAATTCTCTTCACAAAACTTCATTTTGTTCTGCAGGGCCAATTTGAGATCATATCGTTATCAGGTGACATGCACCTATCTGAAAACAATGGTGAACAAAGCAGACCAAGCAGTTTATACGTTTCTCTTGCAGGGGCTGATGGACGAGTTTTGGGTGGTGCAGTTGCTGGGGTTCTAATTGCAGCGTCAACGATACAGGTAATGCTCTAAAGTCTAGTAATCTAGTTTTGTGTCAACTGGTAAGAATGGACTTGCCATGAAATTGGCCCATATAAGTTTATCAAAGCACATAGTGTACACAACTTCTTGTATATAACTACCGGGGAGTCTTTTATGCACGTATGACATGATTAACCAAATCTGATACTCTACTTTTATGACATTTTGTAATCATTAATAGGTCATTGTGGGTAGCTTTATTATGGATCTGAAAAAGTCAAACTCAAGTATGGTGAAATCTGGGCCTTCTTCAGCACCAACTTCCCAAATGTTGAACTTCGGTGCACCTACAACTCCAACTAGTCCTACTTCTCAAGGGCCTTCAACTGAATCCTCAGAGGAAAATGAGCATAATGATCATAATAGTAATTTTAGTAGGGGGCCTGCACTCTACAACAATGCTAATCAGCCTGTTCATAATAATATGCAGCAGCAGATGTACCACCATCCACTATGGGCTGGCCAAACTCATCAGTGAAGACTTGACTTCGGATTAACAGTGCAGATGCAGGGTATTTGTTGGATTATTGTTCAGAGTTTAGTGTCTAGAGGTCAAGTCTAAAATGCTAACATGCATTATTGAGGACTGACATTAGAACAGTCTATTATTAAAGGTTTAAGTTAATCTTTCCATCGCTCAACCAGTTAGGGTTTTTTGTTCGTGTATCGTTTAATTATATATTAGTAACGATTCTAATGATGCTGGCCGAGGATATGCTCTTGCATTACCCAAATTCTGTCATTTTGGAGTTTGTTATCTGTACTCAGCAGTAACGTAGCTAAATTAAATCCGTGCTATTGCCCATTCATCATGCTTTACTTTTTATTTAGTTCTTGAATTTACTACAAATTCGGTGTCTCTGCCTGCATTAGTGTTGTTTTATGACATCTGAACCAGATTTTCAAACAACTTTCATAATTAAAATAAGATGTTGAAGCTTGTGTGTAGCACTAGCAATGGAGCTTATGGACCAAATCCCAGCGTGTCTGCCACAAAAATCACACCTTAATAATTGATCTTGCAAGACCTCTTCTTTGGTCGAAGAAATCATAGTTATATTACGATTTTATTGAACTTCTAAAGTGTAACTCTGATCGAAACCATGGTAGCATATGATGATTACTCCAAACTCACTCTAATGCCTTAATATTCATCTATTGGTTTCATCTCAAAATTTCAGTTGAGTTGTTGGAACATAGAATTGTTTTTTGGGTTATGAACTCATGGAGTGTCAAGGCATGTAAGCAGGTGCAAATCTATATTTGGTATATAGGAGGAATTAATTTGTCAACCCCAGACTTGTACCTGACACCCCCGAATCCTGAATCGAATAAAAAATCATTATAACCCTACTCAAAATTTCTACCCATTTTTACAAATTCATGTTTCTTCCTAGCTACGTGTTAGACGACTTAGTGATTTTAGTTTTGTGAGATCAAATATACATTTGATACATTCTTTTTATATTTTGGACAATTTTAAAGCTTGATATCATATAATGGTTTACTGGTAAAATGTAAGTATGACATGTGTTTTTCAGCTAATGTTGAAAAATTAGTTTTTAAATAGAATTTCATTTAGTTATGGTCCTTTGTAATATATATATATATATATATATATATATATATATATATATATATATATATATATATATATATATATATATATATATATATATATAAAAGTTTCTCTAAATTTTATATTTTGATGAAGACAACTATCATGCGATTGATTACAATGAAATATTTTCACTTGTGGTAAAACATTGTTCTATAAGGGTATGTTTGACAATTGTGAATCAATATAATCTTGAGTTAGTACAGATGGACGTCAAAATAATTTTCTTACATGGAGACCTTGAAGAGATAATCTACATATAAAAACTGGATGTTTTGTAGAAGATGAGGCTAATGCATGTTTGTTGAAGAAATTTTTGTATGAGTTGAATCAAAGCTCACGATAGTGGTTGTGGCTCTATGTGCTCAACATATATACTAGATTTTGATGATAACAAAGAAAGTAAAGCAAAATTATCATGAGCGTCATAAGCGAGATAAAGATTGAAGTAAATTAAAAATAAAAAGAGAAAATTATGAATTTTCGCGCAAAAATATCAATTGTTAAGAACAACATCAAAGAATGTAAACTTTTTGCAAACTCTACTATAATCTTGTGCTTCGTGCTACATTATTGTGATCATATATTATCAATTATTGTGGTTAGAACGCATTTTACGAAGTATAAATGAAACACAAAATTCAAACTATCTTACTCGATTTTTATTACAATCACTTTTCAATCAATTTATTTTCGATTAATTTATTTTCAATTGCAAAATCTTTTATATGCAAACTTTCATTTTATAATCTAAATAATCTTATAATTGTTAAATTATTTAATTAATTATAATTATAAAAATAAATTTATTTTATTATTGTCAACTAAATTATAACTGAACAATTCACTAGATTAACTCCGTTCACATTTAATTCCATATTTTATTATCATATTCCACATTTGCCAGCAATGAAATGACTTATATTTTCCCCTTAGTAACAATACAAGATTTTTTTTTTTTGAATAACAAGTTTTTTAAAAAAAATTTCAGAAATAACCATGTTTTCAAAAAAATTCCCCAAATGTCATTTTTTTCTACCTGCACCACGTTGTCGCCAGGGGGGGGGGGTGGCGACAACACTGAGCCCAATATGTTGTCGCCAGTGGGCCTGGCGCCTGCTTTCAAAATTTAGGTGTTGTCGCCACCCCCCGGCGACAACACCCCCCCTTATTTTTTTTTCTTTTTTTTTTGTTATTTTTTTTCTTTAACAATCTTTTATCATTTAATTTTTTTTAGTATTTTTTTTAACTATAATTTTTCAATAATTTTTTTATATTGTTTTTTTTTATCTATCTTTTTAAAATAATTTTTGGAAGTTGGTGGTGGATGCATTATTTTGAAAGTTGGACATTCGTTAAAAATAATTATATATTAAAATACAATAACGATACATTAACGATACAAATACATTAAAATTAAAAACATTACAAAATACATTAACGATACAAATACATTAAAATTAAAAACATTACAAAATACATTAACGATACAAATATAATTCCTATTGAGCGCCACGTGGACCATGGTACGATCCACATTCAGGTTGTCTAATAGGTCGTGTAGAAGGGTCACGAGTTGGTAATGCCCCCCTATTCCTGCGACGACGCCCCCTCTATTTGGTTCGTCTTGTGCTTGCGTCGACGGCCCCTCAATGAAATCTGGGTCTTCAAAATCTGTGGGCCGTCCTTGACCTCTAGAATTCCCTCCATAGGATAGGCGGGTGCCCGCGGCGCTGTCAAAGCTTTGTCTGGGTGGGTTAAAATTTCTCCGAGTGGGTGCGGCCTGGAAGTTTTGGAAGTTGGTGGTGGATCCGGTTTGGTTAAAATACAATGGTTGTGGTGGTGTGTTGAGGTCAAATGGTTGGTTGGGGTACTGTGATGTTGGTTGGTCGAATGTGGTGTATTGCGGGTATTCTTCTTCTATGCCCATGTCGGGGGTCATTGGTGGTGATTTTGAAGAGCTCCCCGCATGGAATTCTTGGAAATGTGATCTGGAAGAGCTCCCTACATGGAATTCTTCATTTTCTGGTTGAGTTTGGGATGGAAAAAACTGGTGGTATTGTTGGGAATGTTGTTGGTAAAAAGGTGTTTGTGGTTGGATTGGTTGTTGGTGGTAACTTTGTTGTTGTTGTTGGTGTTGTCGTGGGTAATGCTGTTGTTGGTAATTTGGTGGTGGTTGTTGTTGTTGTTGGTAATTTGGTGGTGGTTGTTGTTGTCCTCCAAAATATGGAGGTTGTGCTCGCGGGTCAGCTAAATAGAAAGGGGCAGACACAATCATTTCAGGATTTGTGACCGATCTGTACCAGTTGACATATTCAACAGTTGGCTTCATTTCTCCCGGCGCCACAGGAAATTCTAGAACAGTTTTGGAACGACGAGCCCATATTTTACGCTGATCTATAGCAAACGTCTTGTAATTTTCTACGTACCACTGTTCGCTAACCTTCGCCAGATGCCAACGTCCCAAACAGTCAGGCTCAGGTGGGTCAGGGATACCTTGATGCATGCCGAATTGGAGCTTCACACGGTCACTTTGGTGCATCTCCACAGTGGTGAACCGTATGATGGGTGATTTTGCTGTCCAAATAGCCGCCTCGTCAAGGTCGGGTACGTGGTCCAATTCCAAGTAAGGTCGCCAAATAAACTGCAAAGCAAATAATATTAATTTCAAAATATAGAAGATAGTTAATTTTAAAAATATATTTAGAAAATGGACATTTTTAGTGGTATTACCTCTTGGGGTCCAAGTCGATCTAATAGTTGGCGGTAGAAAATGATTTTGGATACAGGCGTTTTGGTGTAATCCAACCCGATTGTATTAAACCTAAACACATTAAAAGATAAAAATCAATATAGTTACAAATAATAATAGAATAAAATGCACTAATTAAAATAAGATCCAAAAGTTACCTTGAAGCGTAAGGGAAGGCGTAACTGTTTGGATTTGCAGGGGCCAATACCGGCATTCTCCACCATCCCCATGTTTGTAGCAAGAATGCACATCCACTAAATGTACAACTATCCTTTTTTGCACATTTGCACAAAGAGCTATATAGGTATGCCAAAACCGCCGAACCCCAACTATATGTCTTTATTGCATCAATGTCCCCAAGTAAACACAAGTACATAAAATTAACACTATTCCCCGTGCCTTCGGGAAATAGAAACCTACCAAATAACAACATAATATACATCCTAGTTTTCTGTAGTTTAATTTCTTCGTCAGAAAACTCATTCAATTGAAGGCCATCATAAGCTAGTTGAAGGCCAGCAAGCTTTATACCTTGGCCCCTACTCAAACTTACATAATCGGCAATGTTTGCAATGGTTCCTCGATGCTCTTGACCCATAGTTAGGAGAGACATGTTTGTTGATGATGAAACACAAAGTTGTTCTGATGATAAGTTGCTCTGATGAAAGTATAAGAGGTGATGAAGAAAATGAACAAGTTTGGGAACATATTTATAGCCAAAATGCATAGGTGAGGACGAGATTCCCTGCAGTGTCTTGTCTTGTCATGTCTGTGGTGGGGACGAGATTCCCTGCAGTGTCTTGTCTTGTCATGTCTGTGGTGGGGACGAGATTCCCTGCAGTGTCTTGTCTTGTCATGTCTGTGGTGGGGACGAGATTCCCTGCAGTGTCTTGTCTTGTCATGTCTGTGGTGGGGACGAGATTCTCTGCAGTGTCTTGTCTTGTCATGTCTGTGGTGGGGACGAGATTGCTATAGAGGCATGCATTCTTGTCATGCTAAATTATGTTAAATTATTGCATGCACTGATTTATCATAATTTTTATTTTTTATGTAGATGTTTTTATTTTTATTTTAATTCATTTAACACATATACTTATAATATATATTTGTATTTATATTAAATTAGCGCAGATATATATATTATGGAAAACATTAATTCATTCATTAATTAAAAAGGTACATTGACAATAACCAACACATAAACTAAAACATCTAAGAAATTACTACGGTTAAAACAATGTCATTGGGTCCATGCATCATTTGATAGCACTCAATGTCGTATTCCACGTTAGCCCAGAAACTTGTCACTGCTCCAGTCACAGGATCGGCCCTTGTTTTAAGCCTCTTGATGCTTCTTATCTGTTCTCCGGATTCGTACTCCCCCTCTAAAAAAGTCAGGAGAGTCCTCTTGAGTTTCTCGACGGAAGTGATATTCCAAAACATAACCGGCATGGGAGGTTTGACAGCAGAGTATATGACATGTCCGGTCCTTCTGCGATACTCTGGTTCCGGTTCAATACCCCATGTTGATCTCCGGGGCGGGGGCTCTGTTGTCCGGTGACATCCATCTGGCCTAATGGTTGTCCGGCGAGGCATGGTTGTGTTTGTGTGATTGTTTGGTATTTTGAGTTTGTGTATCTGTGTGTAAACTCAACAATAGGAGCCCCTAATTTATAATAGTAGTGGGTTGAAAAAAATAATGATGTTGCGTACTGTTTACAAGCACGCCTAAAAAATAAATGCAGTATGGGCCATGAAGACTGACTTGATGGGACTAGACGAAAGCATGCGTATTTTACTGTCCAAGATAAAGAGTGGCAGTATGGCCCACGAAGACAATTTCCTTAAGTGACAAAGACATAACTAGTTGATTTAATACAGGATAATACAAATACATTACCAATAGAAATACAAATACAAATACAAATACAAATACAAATAATCCATGAAAATATAGTCTTGTCATATTTGAATCTTGTGCAGAATTATTGTTTCATTTCTTGCATGCATTAGCCTTGTGTAAGAGGTGGGGACGAGATTCTTTTGTGACATGCATTAGTCTTGTCATATTTGAATCTTGTGCAGAATTATTGCTTCATTTCTTGCATGCATTAGCCTTGTGTAAGAGGTGGGGACGAGATTCTTTTGTGACATGCATTTGTCTTGTCATATTTGAATCATGTGCAGAATTATTGCTTCATTTCTTGCATGCATTAGCCTTGTGTAAGAGGTGGGGACGAGATTCTTTTGTGACATGCATTAGTCTTGTCATATTTGAATCTTGTGCAGAATTATTGCTTCATTTCTTGCATGCATTAGCCTTGTGTAAGAGGTGGGGACGAGATTCTTTTGTGACATGCATTAGTCTTGTCATATTTGAATCTTGTGCAGAATTATTGCTTCATTTCTTGCATGCATTAGCCTTGTGTAAGAGGTGGGGACGAGATTCTTTTGTGACATGCATTAGTCTTGTCATATTTGAATCTTGTGCAGAATTATTGCTTCATTTCTTGCATGCATTAGCCTTGTGTAAGAGGTGGTGCATGATATATATGAACTACTTCGCATATTATTTTTTACAACACAATTCTCCCAAACATTTCTTCTTTTTACAACACAATCCTCACATTTCTTCTTTCACAAACCCATATCAAAATTATGGCATCCACCTCGCAATACAAAGTTCGTGTTCATATGAACGGTGAGACATACCACTGCGACACAAACGGTTTTCTATTTAGAAACACAAACTCAACACGTTTTGCTCTAAATAGACAATCGGATTTCTCTTATCTAAAAAGGAAAATCGAATCCAAAATAAGAGAACCAGTCTCTCAAATATTTTACCGACAACCCCTTGTTCAACCTAACAACTCAGTCAAGTTCTATCAATCACAGATAACAACTGACGTAGAGGTTCAAAACATGTTCCTCACCCATGAGTATTTTGGTTATGATTATCTGGAACTGTACATAGTGGTTGAACAAAATGCTCCTTCGCAAAATATTCAGTCACAGGTTCTTGATCCTGTTGTTGATGACGAACAACAGCCCGAACATGTCATTGACGAAGAAACTGAAATAGAAGATGTTGTTGATGAGTTGGTGAATCGTGATTCCGAAGATGAAGGTGACGAACAAGTTCCATTGCCGGATCCAGTACCGGATACACATGCATATTCACCTCCGACACATTTCACAACGCTTAATTTAGGAGAGGACGAGCCATCGTCTGATATGTTCTACAATCCATATATGAGGTCAAGCGAGGAGTTAAAAGAGGGTGACACGTTTCGTTAGAAGGATGATTGTATGTTGGCTATAAAAAATTGGCACTTAGCAAATTGTGTTGATTTTAAAGCCGATCGCTCAAATCCAGAGAGAGTCACTATTGCGTGCAAAAACCCGGAGTGTGGATACATGCTGAAGGCATCATTCAGAAAGAAATTTAATGCGTGGGTGATACGTTCGATATCTCAAGCCCACACCTGCGTCACCACTAACATGGCGCAAGATCATCGAAAACTCAGTCATGACATGATATGTCATACCATCATTCCTCTGGTCGAAACTGACCCATCACTGAAGGTGAAGACAATTATTTCTCATTGCGTTTCTGTGTTCAAATACAGACCTTCGTACAGAAAGGCTTGGTTGGCTAAGCAGAAAGCAATTGAAAAAGTCTACGGCAACTGGGAGGAATCATACCAACAACTTCCTCGCTACCTGGCTGCACTGCAATTGTATTCACCTGGGACTGTTACTATTTTGGAGACACTGCCGGCACAGTCCCAAGACGGAACCCCTCTCGAAGGTAATGGAATCTTCCATAGACTGTTCTGGGCGTTTCGACCATGCATCATCGGTTTTGGTTTTTGCAAGCCGATTATTCAAATTGATGGAACCTGGCTGTATGGGAAATACAAGGGAACTTTGCTGATGGCGGTCGCGCAGGATGGAAACAGCAACATTTTTCCAATAGCCTTTGCTTTGGTAGAAGGAGAAACAGCTGTTGCTTGGAGTTTCTTTCTGAAGAATCTCCGAGCTAGAGTTGCTCCACAGCCTAACCTTTGTTTGATTTCAGACAGGCACGCTTCTATTGACAGCGCATACAACAATCCGGCAAATGGTTGGCACAACCCCCCCTCTAAGCATGTCTACTGTATTAGGCATATAGCACAAAATTTTATGAGAGAGATCAAAGATAAATTTTTGAAGAACCACTTGGTGAACGCGGGGTATGCCTTAAACCAACCTGGATTTCAATACTACCGCCGAGAAATAGCGTTGACAAATCCAGATGCAGGGAGGTGGATTGACAGCATTGATAGAGCGAGATGGACTAGGTCATACGACGATGGGGCTAGGTGGGGTCACATGACTACAAATCTTGTGGAATCAATGAACGGGGTTTTCAAAGGCATTCGAAACCTACCTGTAACTGCCTTGGTTAGTGCTACGTATTTTCGGATGGCAACTCTGTTCGCCACAAGAGGTAAGCGGTGGAATTCAGTGTTACAAACACAACAGGTCTACAGCGATGTGTGTATGAAATATATACAACAAGAATCTGCCAAGGGTAACACTTACCGAGTGACCGAGTTTGACCGTCATGGCCACACCTTCAGTGTAAAGGAAACAATTGACCACAACCAGGGACTTCCACGACAACAGTATCGCGTCAATATCCCAGATCGTTGGTGCGACTATGGCCAATTTCAAGCATATCACATGCCTTGCTCCCATGTCCTTGCAACATGTTCACATACTCACTTTGATGCATTATCTTTGGTATCAGAAATTTACAAGGTATCAACGTTGCTCAACGTATACGACAATTACTTTCCGGTGGTAGCAATGGAAGCATATTAGCCTGTGTACGAGGGGGAAACAGTTTGGCATAACGATTTAATGCGTCGGAATAAAAGCGGTCGACCAAACAGCAGGCGTATTAGAACCGAGATGGACGTAACTGAAAAAATGCAGAGGAAGTGTAGTATATGTCATGAGGTAGGACATAATAGGACCAAATGTCCCAATCGTGGATCTAGCTCCACAACATAGTTTTTAGTTTCGATGATATTTGTAATTTTCTTTTTCAATGAAATGAATTTTTTTTCATAAATTTTATGGGTTACAACACAACAAACATGACCAAAAAAAATAATGGATTCAGGAGACATATTGAAAGAAATTACCAAATATTACCATGGAAAAAATATTTGGAACCAATAATATTTACAAACATTTAAGAGAAAATATTACCAAAAACATTAATGTTGAAAGAAAAAAATTACCGAAAAAATATTACCATGGAAAAAAAAATTACCGAAAAAATTATATAAAAAAATAATGTTGAAAGAATATTTGAAAAATATAATATAAAAAAATTTAAGAGAAAATATGTTAAAGAAAAAAAATAACAAAAAAAAAGAAAAAAGAAATAAGGGGGGGTGTTGTCGGCAGGGGGGGTGGCGACAACACCTAAATTTTGAAAGCAGGCGCCAGGCCCACTGGCGACAACGTATTGGGCTCAGTGTTGTCGCCACCTCCCCTGACGACAACGTGGTGCAGGTAGAAAAAAAGTGACATTTGGAGAATTTTTTTGAAAACATGGTTATTTCTGAATTTTTTTTTAAAAAACTTGTTATTCAAAAAAAAATTCACAACACAAGACTCCATGATGAGTACAAGATCTTCTCCTGCAAAAGAAAGTACATATCCTCTCACACCATAACTCTTTTTAACCCTTCTTCTCAAGGCCCTTTCACTCTAGGTTATTTCTTCTCATTCTCTCCACCATCTTTTCGTCCTCTTTCCCTTTTATTTGTCTTCTCCCTTTTGTCTTTTCCTACTGCAGACACAAGGGAATATTATAATTTTCAAATATGGCTAGTTTATCTTTAATCTCTTTACCGGATTAATAGGTGGAATTATGGAAAGATAAAGGATTAGGAAACTAAATAAAATTAATGGTTTATTAACTTTCTCTAGGTATATTATTTAAAGGGATAAAGATACGTTATTCTCTGTCATATAGGCGAGATTCAGATTACTCCTTATAATTTTTTTTTTTTTGGATTATCTCTGAAATATGAAAAGTTTTATGTTTTTGTCCCCTATTATCTTATGTAAAATTGTTTTTTTAATTTATCATTCTGATTTTTTATTATTTTTTACACGCTTAGGCGTACCCTAAAATTACAGAGGAGTAATCCAAAAAAAAATTATAGGAGGTAACGTGAATTTCGTCTGTATGACCGGAATTAAGTATGATTATCCTTATTTAAACTACTTGCACAAGCAAAAGGATCTAAGTTTCTTCCAATATCCAATGCATAGAACTAAAGGTTAAATTTTTTGAATACGCCAAAGGCTGATTAGTGATACATTAACCAAGCAGACATCATCACATGCTCATTTCACAATTCCAAGAACTAAAGATTGGCATCAAATTCACCATCATGCAAATCCAAGTACATATAAATTACTAGTACTATATAACACTAAATGAAGTTCTTGGAGTATAATAAAGCACCATTACAACATGTTTGAAACAAGGCTAGCGCACCTTCACTACTATGTGCAAGGCTAGCATTACTTCATTATAAACAGAAGGCACTTTAATTAAAATGGCATAATTATAATTATATGATATATTAAGTGGAGAATATTTAAAAGAATAAAAGTTAGTGACATTTAATCTTTATAATATTTAAATCATGGCCGCGCCGGAAACCTAAGCTACCTATAATAATTGAACCTTACACTTGTTTATCATTTGATCCACATGTACTTAAATAATATAATCATCTCATGCATCTCATTAACCCCACAACCAACTGGAAAAATGAGGTCATGAGTAGGAAGAGCAATGTGTGATTCCGAAGTAGTAAAAAAATGACTTACATTAATTATTATATCCACATTTTACTATTAAGGCTTATAAGAAAATAATAAAATGTGTAGGTGTTTCCATATTTGGAGGCAATATGGCCAAGGAAATTTTTTGACAGTGGAGGTAATACTTAGTATTATATAACTCATGCAATAATTAACAAAACAGTATAAAACCAACTTCTTCCATACCACCCACCGGTTTCCCAACCCAAATAGCCATCTCTCTCCAAAAACCTTCACCATATCACACTTGAAAAAAGAATGGTTACAACTTTCCGAAAAACTACCACAAAAAGCACACTATTGTATTGTGTTATATTATCACAAGTCTTGGCACAGTATTGTGTTAATATTTAGTGTAGCATTTAATTAGTAACAATTAGCAGTTGTATCTTAGCATAATTAGGTACTTTCTCCCGCCTTATTTATAAACAAAAGTCTTATAAATTTTTTGGCCTTAAATATAAGCAAATGTTAACAAATTTAAGTGCATTTAATGCCTTTATTTCAAAAGTATCCCTCCATTAATTACTTAATATTATTAATGGATGACAATTTAATCGAGGATATACTAGTAATTGTGTCATCTCTCTTACATGAAATCAAGAAAATTAAATGCACCTAACTATCCTTCTTAATAAGCGTGAAAATTGTCTTTTTTGCTTATAAATCTGACCAGAGTAGTAGCTTATAGAATATCTCTCATATCTCATACATAATTTCTATCATTAATCTTTAGGCATGTAGTTTGAAAATTTGTTGTATACTTGTATATTCTTTGCCAATGAATGAGAAAGGCAAACAAATGCCTCATATATTTCTTTATGGTATCAGTAGCGGATTTACAAAACTTAAATTGATACTCTGATTTTTTTTCTTCTCCTCCTTTAGTTTTCTGTTGGTATCAATAAAAATACCATGGTTGGAAACAATTCTAATGGAGAAAGTACACAGGAGCATCTGAGTGACGACGACAAAAGGAAGAAGCAGATTCTTCTCAATACGACATCGTCGTATTATTTGAATCCTTATGATCACCCTGACATGAATATTTGTACGATATCTTTGAAGGGTGCACATTATCAAGAATGGAAAACCAGTATGCGTAATGCATTTTGTGCAAAGCGCAAACTAATTTTCTTGGACGGAACAGTGATAGAACCAGATGCTGATGCAAGCGAGATCGAGGATTGGTGGAGTATCAATTACATGCTTGTAGCTTGAATAATTTAATCAATTGCCTCATCTATTCGTTCTACCATTACATTTTATGATACAGTAAAGGAGTTGTGGGACGATCTACATCAACAGTTCTCCATCGGCAACGAACCACGTATTCTTCAACTGCGATCTCAATTGGCAAGTTTAGATCAAAGTGGTTAGAGTGTTGCTGCTTACTACGGGGATCTGAATAAAATTTGGGATGAGTTGTCCACATATCTCACAAAGAGAGCTTGTACATGTGAAAAATGTGTTTGCAAATGGGCAAAAAATATTTAGCAAGAAACGTGAGGATGAACGGGTTCACTAATTTTTTATGGGCTTGGATGATGATATGTATGGAAAAATTCGTTCTAACATTATCACTCAAGATCTGCTTCCTTCCTTAAACCGACTAGAAGAGCGCCACAAAACCATGACAAAACCATGTCGCCTTTGCTGTTCGTGGTGGTTCTTCTAATCATGGTGGATCTAAAGGAAGTTTTGAGAAGACTATCTGCCCCCATTGTGGGAGGTCAGGTCATGAAGACTATCTGCCCCCATTTTTGGCTCTCCTGAATGGTGGAATAATGGACGTGGAAATGGAAAAAGCACCGGCCAAAGCAAAGATATTGTTGGTGATGGAAAAGGTATTCTTGGAGTTTCTAATGCTGCTCAATCTGCAACACTATTGGTGCTGGAAAAGGTATTCTTGAAGTTGTTAATGCTGCTCAATCTACAACACCATCTTTTCCTACCTCACCTGTTTTGACAACCCAAGACAGAAATGTTGTTGGTCCTGCTTTAACAGATGATCAATGGAACACCTTCTTGAATATGTTCAAATCTTTAAATAATAAACCTTCCTCCAATGAAAAATTGACATGTAAGTCTTTTTCTCCTTGGATATTGGATACGGGGGCATCATATAATATGACAGGAGATAAACGCTTGCTTATGGATCTCTCAGATATTTTTCCTTCTCCAATTATAATGCTTGACAGGGTACATGCTAATGTTGTCCAAGAAGGGGAAGCAACTCTTGGACAAAATTGGAATATTCAACATGTTTTATATGTTCCTAGACTAACCTTCAATTTGATCACTTTCTCTCAATTGATCAAAGATTTAAATTGTGTAGTCACATTAACTGACAAGCTATGCGTGATACAGGACTGCACTTTGAGGATGGTAATTGGAGCGGGTGAAGAGAGGGATGTGGTCTATTGGCTTCGCTGGATGGCACCAACAACTCGAATATGTCATACAACAGATGCAGATTCTTATCAAGTGTGGCACCGATGCCTTGAACAACCGTCTTCAGAAATATTGGCCTTCTTCCTAGTGTTAGTAATAAGGATATTTGTAGAAATAAAGGTGAACCATGTGATGTATGCTTTAAAGCAAAACAAACTCAAACATCGTTTCCTATTAGTTCTAATAAAGCATATGATTTGTTTGAATTGATTCATTGCCATGTATGGGGTCTATATAATGTTCTTTCTTCATGTGGTGTGTAACACCCCGATAATTAGATTTAATTATTATTTGATGTTTTTGACGTGATTATGTGATGCGAGACATTTGTGTTGATGTGTGTGGGGTAGTAGAATTGAGATGTTAATTAGAATAATAATATGAAAATAGTGTAATTAGCATTGTTATTATTTAAATGAAATAAAGTAAGAGATAATGAGGAAGAGTTAGTAAGGGCATAATTGAAAGTTCATAGTAAGGGTCCTAAGGCTAACAAGGTAAAAAAGGGAAATAAGAGAGATTGTTCATTTGACGGAGAATCCGAAGAAAACTTGAAAGAAGAGAGAGCTAGGGCAAGGAGAGGAGAAGGAGAAGATCAACCGTAAGAATTCAAAAAAGAGAATCTGTTCGGCTAATAATCTAAGGTAAGGGGAATTATCGTGATTATTATGTTTGATTTAAGGAAATGATTATTGTAAGTTGGGGTTTTGGGTTGTTCTTGATGAAATTGATGAATCCATGTTATTGTTTGATTGTATGAATAATATGTTACATGATAATGATGATTGTCGTGTTGATGAAGGTTTAGGGTTGATGAAGATGATTGGAGATATGATGAATGTGTGTAAATTAATGTTTATAATGAATTAAACATGTTAGAACTAAGATAATAGACCTTAAATAGCAAGAAATTAGTGTTTAAAATATGTTTTTGAGCAAAAGATTGGGCTTGGTATGATGTAGACCGCGTAAGAATTTTCTGCAGAATCGCAGAGTCCTCTTAGCGCAGTGGAGCGCGCTTAACGCGCTTTGTGAAATAAATTGGGTCTGATTATAGTAGGGAGCTCGCTTAGCGCGGTATAGTCGTGCTTAGCACGATCCCTGAAAATTAAAATTTTTATTTTTGAAAACGATTTCAGAATATGTTAACTTATATTTTATTATAATTACTGAGAATTTTCAGGAATTTACTATGCACGTTTGGGAAGATTTAGAGGGCATTTTGTATGCAACTTGGCTTTGTGAATTGTTGGGTCTATGCTTACTTTTGGTGAATGTTGTTGTGATGATTGATAAGTTCCAAATTGTAGTTATTTTTGTATATAATTTTGCGGCACTTATCTTCTCTTTTTCCTCAATTTAGACGCGTTTTAGTATATATTACATAAATACGTATACTTTGTGTTTAATCGATTTTTTTGGTTCATTTATGTATCAGCTAATAGTTTTCAATTCACTTTGTAGGTATTTGAGCATGTATGAAGCATTGAGTAATAAAGCTTCAAGGATGCAATTTTGGATCAATAAAGGAGAAGTCATTTGAAGAAATAAAGAAGTGTAGAGTGGTGTGGTTCGCCGGGTGAGCCTGCTGCTTCTGGTGTGACTCGCCAGGCAAAACTTTGCTTCGCTAGGCGAGCATGGAAATAAGTTGGTTTGTCTTCTGCCTTGGTTCGCCTCTAGCTCGCTGGGAGAGAGACTAAGGATTCGCTCGGCAAAAGAAGATATTTTGCCAGCTTATTGATGTGGCGCAGACCGAGTGGCCATAATAAAATGTTTTATCGGGCGGAGCATTTGGTTCGCCGGGCGAGCGCTTTGGGACATAATTTTGTATATTTTTCTATTTCATTTCATTTTTTAGGGTTATGTTGTTTCAGGGTGATTTTTGTTCTCCCAACTTCATCAACCTTATTTTTTCCTTAGGATTATCTTAGATAACAACTTTGGGTCTTGCATTCGGTGATTCGGAGGCGGATTTCTCATTAATCAGCACTGACAAACTGAGAGATTTGTGATTTTGTCTCTCTTTCTCTCTATGTATTTCTCTTAGTTGGATTTTGTATATGTATTTACTTTGAAATCATGTATGTATTTCACCCACGACGTTATATAAAATATTCTTTACAAATCTTTATTGGTGATTGTCTTAGATTTTTTCTCTTTGTTTGGGGTTTGGGTTGTTATAGACATATACTGCTCGAATCCTTATCTAGGATGATTATCTGTTAATTCCTGGATTCTAGAGATAGATTTAGAGCTAACAATCTTTATGGGTGTTGAAGCTTAATGCTTCTGTGTTAGTTGTTCGGTTGAGAGATCATCGGTACAAATGATATGGATGTCTGTTGTGTTGTTGAGGTTTTCTGAGAGATCGTCACCGAGATGATATAGTAGTTCTCTCTAGTTTGGGTTAGAAATGACTTAGGGTGTGAGCGATTCTTGATGATATTGATGAGTATTGTAGGTTAAGTATAACTGGTTGATAAATTTAAGTTTGTGAGAAGTAGATTATATGCATGTCTAATAAGTCTCTTCTCTATAAGAATGAATTCTTTTTGTGTTGATATTTAATTTTCTGTTTTTATGCTTTAAACGATTCAATCCAAACTCATAACTTTAGAAATCGTTGAACAGAAGTTCAATACATTAGTCCCTATGGAGACGATAATTTCCCGGCTAAATATTTCCAAAACTTTTGTTGCTTGCCAATTTACCGCTTCAGCAATGATTGATGACATGATGTATTGATGATTGTGTGTTGAGTTGACAAAGATGTTGTGAAGTTGTGTGTTTGAATAATGACATGAATTTGTTGAACACATGAATGATGATGCCATTTTTTACTAGTCGTGGTCGTTGATTTTGTGACGTTGAGCATCATGCATTTTTAGCATATTTGTAGGACAAAAGTCCAGTGATGGCCCTTAATCCCATTGTGCGGATTGAAAGCAATTTGTTGATGTGCTCTGGTTCCAAGCGGGAATTGATCCTATGGCGGGATCTTTGGAGAATAATGACTGTCATCAGTGATGAATTGGTACCACATGCATGAGTCCATTGTTGTTGCATTGCATTGTTGTGATGATGTATGGCTTGATGATATTGATTACTTGTGATTGAATCATAAGGTGATGTTGTGAATAGGTGATGAGGTGCATGCGTGAGTAAGTATGCGTATATGATGGATACATTGTATTGGTACATGTATGGTTGGTTATTTATATACAACTACTATATCTATTCGTTATGCCTTACATAATAATTATGAAATACTCACCCTTTTTGTTTGAATGTTGCCTCCATGTGGGTAACGTGCAGGTAACAAAGAGTAGTCCATTAAAGTTTGAGGATAGTTTCATGGAGTCCTTTTACCATTGTTTAGATTGAAGGGAGTCTTGCTCTGATACGTAACATCAGGGTCGGGGTCGTTATGTTTCGAACTATTATGTGCTCTTTGATTATTTGAATTGATTTACATTTTTATGTTGATGCTTTGAGTTGTAACTTATGAACCATGATGTTCAGTTGAGGCTTATGAAGTTTATTTTAGATATGTTTTAGATTATGAATTCCGCTGCGAAGTACTTGACTAAATATGTTGAACTGTCATTCGATGCATGTTTTAAAAGTGATGCAACCCGTGTTACGGAGCAGGACTAGTTATTGTGAAGTTTTTATGACGATGTGACACCCTTGTTGGTGGTTTTATTTGATGTTATTTCGTATTATATTGCGAATATTCTTTGTGGGTTAGAAGGGTGTTACATGGTGCCTATTATTTCTTAATAATTGTTGATGATCATTCAAGAGGGGTTTGGTATACTTAATGGCTAATAAGACAATGGTTGCAAAACTTATTAAGTATTTTTGTGCAATGACTCAAACTCAATTCAATAAGATTGTGAAATGTATACAAAGTGATAATGGGTATGAATTTACATCATTGGGAAAATATTTTGTTGCACAAGGTATTTTATTTGAAACATCGTGTGTTGGTACACCCCCCCAACAAAATGGGCGAGCAGAAGGAAAACACCGTCATATTCTTAATGTGGATCGTGCTCTTTGGTTTCAAACTAATTTATCTATTGAGTTTTGGGGTAAATGTATTCTTACGACTGTCTATCTTTTCAACCATACTCCTACATCTTCTCTACAAGGAAAAACCCCATATCATATGATTTTTGGCCACAACCCCATCTATAATCACATTAAGACCTTTGGATGTCTCTGTTTTGCTTCCAAAGTTCCTCGTGACCAAAATAAATTTGCTCCACGCAGTAGGAAATGTAGATTATTAGCTATCCTCATGGAAATAAAGGGTGGGGAATATTTGACATTGATACTAAGGATTACTTTAATTCTCGGGATGTTGTGTTTTATGAGAATGATTTTCCTTACAAGCATTCTCATACCTATTTTACCACATCTACTAATTATGTTCATCCTGGAGTTTATGATATGGCACCTGTAGTTCATACAACATCACAAGACGACACACTTTCTCCACCTATATCGAAATAAGTTTTTACTTTAATTGAACCTGATGAAACAATGCCCAATTCGACTTCCTCACATAATGATACTAATATGTTAGAAGTAAGGGGGAGCGATCATGTTGTGTTAGAAACACCTGCACTAATTTCTATTTATGAGATGACAGACCCTCATTCAATTTCAAATAATAATGATGTCCGACGTAACTCACGAGATTTCCAACCATCAGTTCAACTTCGGGACTTTATTTTCCATATAGAGCCCCGTTTAGACCACCTCTGCAATCTCCACCTTCAGGTAGTGCGCCTTATACCATAGCTAATTATGTGACTTGTAATAAATTTTCTACTTCCCATACTCATTTCTTGGCAGCAGTAACCACAGGATTTGAACCAACACATTTCTCCAAAGCTTTTCGTTATTCTTCTTGGCGTGATACCATGCACAAGGAAATTGAGGCGCTTAAAAATAATGGTACATGGACTATTGAAGATTTGACACCGAGAAAGAAAACTATTGGGTATAAATGGGTGTACAAAATTAAGTACAACTCTGATGGTACTATTGAACGATATAAAACACGTCTTATTATTCTCAGAAACAATCAAGTTGCTGGTATTGATATTAATGAAACCTTTGCTCCAGTTGCAAATATGGTATCCATATGTGTTTATCTTGCGGTGGATGTTATTTGTGGTTGGGAACTCCATCAAATGGATGTT
This sequence comes from Vicia villosa, assembly GCF_029867415.1. Lineage (NCBI taxonomy): Eukaryota > Viridiplantae > Streptophyta > Magnoliopsida > Fabales > Fabaceae > Vicia > Vicia villosa. Next base: position 56,243,161 of record NC_081180.1, read on the forward strand.
CATAATACTTTCCTACATGGATGCCTTTATGAAGAAGTTTATATGAGCCTGTAGCGGTGAAATTGGTGAGACTAGAGTCATTGAAAGACTTAGCTCATTTTTTAACAGAGTCGCCACCGCGCTTTATTGTTTCCAAAAAGGAATGGGTGAAAGAGCGAATAAAACCCACAGAAGTTTTTAAAATCAAAACTAATAAACTTATCAGAGATCTGGCTACGGAGGGTTTGTTATACAAGGGGAAGGTTTTAAGCACCCCTCATATCCATGGTACTCCTTGGGAACCTCTTTGTTTTGTGTTATTATCTCTTGTTTATACATACCCTTTTTTTAAAATCCTATGTGAAAAACTTGTTTGAAATAGAGGATGGGGATGAGAAGATAAGTTTTTGAAAGTGAGCTTGGTAAGACATCGCATCTTAGGCCTACATACCCCTTTAACAATAGAGAAGTCAGAGCTTCTGTAGTTCCTCTTAAAAAGGAAAAAAAGGGGGCCAAAGTGGGCAAAATCTTTTTGGTTGTGAGCTTTAAAATACTCACAAGTTTTTAAAAGAGGGTTAAGCTTTAAAATACTTAACAAGTTTAAAAGGGATCAGGCTTTAAAATACCTAATAAGTTTAAAAGGTTAAGCTTTAAAATACTTAACAATTTTAAAATAAAAAGGGACCCAGCTTTAAAATACAAGGTCAATGGGTTAGGAGAAGTTTCACCGGAAATAATTCTTCTCTTAACACCAAGGTTTAAGAACAAAAGACCTAGCTTTAACAATACAAAGGTCAATGGACTAAGAATAGTTTCACCGGGAATAATTCTATTCTTAATACCAAGGTTTAAAAAACAAAGGGGTTGGTTAAGCTTTAACAATACAAAACCATTTAAAATAAGTGAAAAGCTTTAAAATACTTAACACAAAAATAAAAGAGATTGGAAAAGAGTTTGAGTACCTTTGACAATTTAGTCAATATCATTCTCATCCTTTTGGACAAAACAACAAACTTAAGCAATTAACAATAAACCTCAAGTGTATGTGGGATATCATGTGACACAAGAACAAACAAGTGAGTATGATAATCAATAAATAAGAGATATGGATGTATCTAAACCCTTGGATTTAAACTCATGTATGAATGATGAATGATTGATATGATAAGCATGAGGTTAGATAAACAATAAGAGAAATTAACAAGATAGTGGTTAAAATAACAATTAAGTACAAGACAATGATTAAATCGACAAGTATGTACAAGATAACAAACTTAATTAATCATGGATAAATAAAGATCAACATGTTTTTGGATTAGGGTTTTAAACCTAAGGTTTTTTGAATTAGGGTTTAAACACAAACTCCTAAACCTAATTGATTTTAATTGTTTAAATACCAATTTCTTTAAGAGAAATGGTCTAAGGGTACATGGAGAAGTTAATGAAATGCTATTCTAACCCTAAATAAATATTTACAAAACATACACAAAGTCCTATTAAAGAAATAATTAAAACAAAACAATTTTTAGTTGATTTTTCAATATAAAAAGACATGTTTTTGATTAATTTTTAAATAAAGAAATAATAAATATTTTTGGGATTTTTTAACATGGTATTAAAATACACAAATTAAATAAATCACACAAAAAGAAGGGGTTAAAAATATTAAATATACTATTTTTTATGAATTTATGAAGTTTAATAAAAAAATAACAAAACAAGTGATTAAAAAGAAAGGTTTGGCCCTAGAAGGGTTTGAACCCAGGACCTCTAACACAACACTCAAAATACACACCATCAAGCCAAGGCACGCTAGTTGAAAATATAACACACTCAATTTAATATGAAACAAAACAAGTGGTAAATCATAAAAAAATAAAACAAGAAAAAAGGTCTGGGGCGAGGGGGATTCGAACCCCAGACCATAGGCACGCTTCACACACAAACACACATCACAAACTGAGCTAGAACGATTAGTCGTTAGTAAAACGCGTGCGTTGAATAATATAAGGAACTGAAAATTTGAAAATGAAGATGGAACTTTATCTTCTTCCTCGCGCCAGTAACAATAACATCAATGGCATCAACATGAAGTTTTCGAATCTCCATCAATTTCAAAAATGTAAAACACTGGAATGCTCAGAATTTAGTCAAAATTTCAACCATGGTATTAACAACAATTAAAACACATTCTAAATCATGAATTTCAGAGAAAACCATATGAACCCTAAAATTTAAATTTCATATTAAATTCTGTAAACACATAATCAAGCCCCAAAACCTTAGGGCTTTTAATCCGTACATGATTTCAAGTAGAATGGAAACAAGTTTTAATTAGAAAGATGCCTAAACAGATATGCCAAAGTTTGAGTTTGATACCTCTGAAAATGAGCTCGAGCAATGGATTTGAAAGGACCTGGGAATGCTATAAGTATCTGGACACCTTCAGGAACCTTCAACGAAGCTTTTGGAATGCTTACAATGTTCTACAAGTGCCTGCAACCTCAAACACGATTTCACCTACAACAAGAAAAAGTTATGGCTGGAACTTGTAGTTCCAAGTGTTACAGATCCAAAACAGGTGTTTGGATAGTTTCTAAATGATGTTTAGAAGGTATCCAACACAAAAGGCCAGAAAACGCACGAGTGAAAATGAAAATCACAACTTTGGTTCACATGGTGCTTTAATGGAGTTTTTGAAAGATGATTTCTGGTTCTATGTATTTGGAAAGTGTTTGGATGTTATGGATAGCTTCCAAATGATAAATAGAAGCTATTTGAATGGTTGGTTTGGTTTAAAAGTGTTTGGTTTTGATTTTGGTAGGTTATGAGCTTGAATGGAGTGAAAATGGTGAATTTTGGATAGGGAGTTTTGAGGGGTTATGGAAGGTGTAGACAGCTTCCAAATGGTATTTAGAAGTTGTCTAAAGTGTTGGTTGACACCTAGAACTTTTGGAACTCAAAATCACTAGAAAAATGCAAAGATTGGAAAATGGAGAATTTCAAGTGATAGGTGACTTGGAGAATTCTGGTGTAATTGATCAAGGGAGTGATACCCTCTATTTATAGGCAAAATTTATGGTTTGTGAAGGGAAAAAATTCAGAATTTTGAAGCTCACATGTGACCCTTGTACCACCTTGCTTATTTGTGAAGTTATGTGAAAATTGGAGTTTCAATGGCAAGGTACAAGTTCAAGCATGCTTCCGTGACTTTATTATGAGTTTGGAGAGGTTGCTTGTGATGTTTAATTTTCTTTTGGTGTAGAGGAGACATGGGAGAGGCTCAAGGAGAGTGGACTTTGTGCATAAAGCCTCTTTATCAAAATGGAAGTGTGATCTTTATGCCATTAATGGAATGATCACTTGGATAATGTCTTAAACACTTGGATTATAGCTCAAAAGCAAGTGTAATCTTCTGATTATGGTTCTTTGAACAAGTTATATGGGCTGCAAGAAAGGAATCTTTGCATTTGAAATGGTTTTGGTTCATAACTTCTTCGTCTTCATTCTTGAATTCAAGTGTTCATGGTGCCTTCTTCACAAAATCATAACTCTTGGATGGAGCCATGGATTTTCATGCTACTTATCTCTTTGGAAAGCCCTTGCTACATACTTCAATTCATTTGTTTAAAGTTTCCTCAAACTCGTTTTGGATCATGGAGAAAAAAGGCCATAAAGTTAGGAAAAAACTAGGTGAAAACACTTAGAAATTTTCTAAGTTTTTTGAACATAAACCTTCTTAACCCAAAATCTCTCAAAATAATCACTTTTAGCCAAAAGTTTCATTGTTATAAGTTGTTTGTTTTGTCAAGATCTATAACTTTCATGTTTGGAGATTTTTGAGTTTGTAGGCAAAATTTGAAGTTCCAAAATTAGGTCAAAATTCACTTAAAACCCTAATTTTGACTTTTGTTGACTTTTTGATTCTTGATAAATTCTTTGAATTTTATTTGATAAAATTTCTTTAATATCCATATGATGATTATTTGGATCCTTAAAAGTCCATAGTTGACCATTTTTCTCAAAAGTCAAAGGTTGACTTGTACAGTTGACTTTTTCCAGATGAAGTGCAGTTTTGTAATTTCCACATGAATCAAGCTCTCATTTTCAAATGAATGATATGAATGGACTATAATGTTGATTTGGATGCCTTTGAATCATAGTTTGAGTCTTGGAACAATGTCCTGATTAAAAGTTAACCCTCTAGTGAAATTAGGTCAAAAACCTTAATTGGAGCCTCTGGTGAATTTGAAAGTGATCGATCTTGCATTGAACCATATTTGGACCTTGACATTTATTATAGAATCCCTTGAATCATAAAATAATGTTGAATTTATTTGTGGGTCTCAAAACCCTAATTTGCTTAGCTTCTTCTTGATTAATCTCCTATCTTGGGACACAAGCAACAAACAACAAATTGTTTTGTATTTTTTGTTAGCAAATGATAAATGCATGATGACTATAATGGTAATGATGATCCTAATATTTAAGATAAGGTGGGATCTTAGTGGTCAAAAATTGGGGTGCAATAGAGCATTCCTCTAGGGTTTTCAGGTGTTTCTTCCGGAAAGATATGAAGATTGAGGAAATCTTATTATTCATTGCTCTCTCTTGAAAGATATGGTATTATTCTTTATATACTTGTGTACATTGACGACTTGATCATTGCTAGTAATGAATCAGCAAAAATTGCTCATTTCAAAGCTTATCTTAGCACTTACTTTCACAGGAAAGATTTAGGAGTGTTGAAATATTTTCTCGGTCTTGAGATTTCTTGTGGACCCGATGGTCTGTTTCTGTCTCAACAAAAATATGCATTGGATATCATATTTGAAGCTGATTTATTTGATGCAAAATCGTGTGATTTTCCCCTGGAACAAAATCACCAATTAGCTCTTGATACAAGTCTCAACCTTGATCATCCTGATCGTTATAGATGCCTTATTGGTCGATTGATTTACCTCACCATTACTCATCCAGAAGTCTGTGGTGTTGTTCATACTTTATCTTAAATTATGCAAAGTTCTAAAGAAGCACATTGGAGTGCTGCTATGCGAGTTCTTCATTACTTAAAAGGACATCCAGGGCAGGATCTTTTCCTCTCTAAGGACAGCTATTTGCAACTTACCTCTTGTTGTGATTCTGATTATGCTACATGTCCTTTGACTCGTCGATCTCTCACTAGATACTTTATTATGTTAGGTATTTCTCCTATTTCTTGGATGACTAAGAAGCAGCCAACTGTTTCTGCGTCCTCTGTTGAGGCCAAATATTGCTCTATGGCCACTACTAGTTGTGAACTCATTTGGTTTAAATCTTTACTTAAGTCTCTTGAAGTTCACCATTTCATACCTATGCGCTTATTTGTGATAGTCAAGCGGCTCTCCCCATTGCCGCTAATCCGGTTTTTCATGAACGTACAAAACATATTGAGGTTGATTGCCATTTTGTTCGAGATGAAATTCATGCGAGTAACATTTCTACCTTTCATGTTCTTATAAACATGCAACTAGCAGATATCTTTATGAAAGCTCTCGGGAAGCAATAGTTTCAGTCCTTTCTTCATAAGTTGGGCATTCAAAATCCTCATGCTCCAACTTGAGGGGGATTATTGTGTTAATAATTAGTAACAACTGTATTTTAGAATTTAATTAGTAACAATTAGCAACTATATCTTAGCATTTAATTAGGTAGCTCCCATAATATCTCTCATATCTCATACATAATTTCCATCATCAATATTCCCTAATCTTTAGGCATGTAGTTTGGAAATCTGTTGTATACTTGTTGCATATAATCCTTTGCCAATGAATGAGAAAGGCAGACAAATGCCTCTCATTATTTCGTTACAAAGAATTAAGATGGTTCCGCCAAATGTGATTTTTGAGTGCCAAGCAACATTTGCTTGAAACAGGCAGATTTTGGATGGAGTATTGGTCTTCAATGAATTGACCGATTAAGTTAAGAGGAACATAGAAGAGTGTTTGATATTGAAAGGTAACTTTAAAAATCCCCACAAAACATTAAGTTGGACTTTCTTGGAGTATATGATGCAAATAATGAGTTTCCTTGGAACATGAGTTAATTGGATTAAAGGATGTGTATTCACATGATCTATGTTACACACGTGAAGTTGCTCTTCCTTCTAGGGTTTTTCATGGTTTATTTTTTGTTACTTGTCAATTTATTTTTTTGGTTTATTAGTCCTAATTGAGCTTCCTCCCATAGTTGTCCATACTAGGGTTGACAGCTAAATCATTTTTACACATGTGTAAATCAAACTATTTGTTTAAAGTCAATATTGTAATATGGTTCTAGTCAACTAGTCGGAGGTTTGGATCAAGAAACACATGAAGGCATGACTTAAATCGTACCAAGTCTCAATTCAAATAAGCACTTCATATTTTTTTCAAATGTGAACTTTTTGAAGTGTGATTTAAATCAGCGAATTGGTTGACTCAAATAAAAAAAATTGAATGTGAAAATCAGAAATTGATTATGTATTTCTGATTCAAATCATGAAAAAGCTTAACTTGAATAAAAAATTGAATCTAAAAAAATAAGGATTTTGACTCTTTGTTTTAGATTCTAATCATAGAAAAGTCTGACTCAAATCATAGAGGTCTTGATTCGAGTCCCAATATGGCATTACAAGAAAAAAAATTGAATGTAGATTTTGGATTTTGGTTATGTATTTCTAATTCAAATCATGGATTTTTATGACTCAAATCATATATGCACTTTTCTAGGTTTTTTTTTCTTGATTCAAAGCATTCACTCACTCGACTCCAACCATACCATTTGCTATTGACTCAAATGAAATATGTATTTTCTCTCATTTTTGTGCATTATCTCTTACACACATATAAATCATTTTCTCTCAATCTCCCACAACATGCATATGATTTTGAGAATCATAGCACAGACAACACACTTTTCTCTCAACTATCAAAAATCTTTTGTGTTTTTGTTTTGATATGGAATAAGAAATTTCACATCGTCTTCAACCTCTAGTTTCTACCGTTATCGTTTTGGTTTATCTTCTCAATCATGGGTGCGAGATATTATGGAGATGTTCGTTTAGTTTTAACGTTTTGTGAAGGTTTGAAGATTTCAGGTTGACATTTCTTGGGTGGTTGTGGATGGGATTGAAAATCCAGCAATAAAAAGAAGGAGTTTCTTTTCTCCAAGATTGCTTTGGTTGAATTGTATGGAAGTTGTTATGGGCAAAGCTGAAGTTTCTATTACCTTTTGACATATCAAGGTTCAAACATGAAACTGGTAAGACTTAGGAGAAGTTATTGCAAAATAGATGCTTGGAGAAGAATTCTTCAATCTGGAAGGTGGAACTCAAGATTGAGTGAAGATCTTGCAGAAATCAATTTCAAATGCTGCATACATTCAAAGATAAGATTGAGATCAAGATTACTTAATTTTCAACATTATCTTGAATATTGTGATTGTATTAAAAGACTCCGTAAAACAATTGTTAAATCATAGTGGAAAACTACGATTTTCCAACGGGAAATCATTGGAGAAAGGATTACGCACAAAGCGAGGACGAACATACTCAGCCACTATAAATCTGGTGTACTCACTCTTTTCTGATCTCTTTTACATTTTGTTTAGAATCGTATGCTTAGGATTTATCATTTTCTTAGAAATTACATATTGTTAGGTTTTACCACCTTCATAATTTCTTATATAAAATTAGGTTTGTGTTATGTCTGTGATTACCTGTGAATAACTTCAATTTACTCATCTTGTTTAAAATTAATTTAGATAATTAAGGCATAGATTATTTTTCCTTCTTCATCTTTAGTTCATCTTATTTATGAGTATAAGTATATACGACACAATCATTCTAATCGCATATATTGTACAATGTGACAAAAAAGTGAAATACATCGTATGTTTAGCTGTCATTTGGGGTTTTAAAAATAAAGTAATATTCAAAGGAGATATAATTCACATCAACAAAATTGTGAATCAAATCTAACGGGTGACTTGTTTGTAATTTGTGGAGACATTCAAGACCTTTATATTGTAATGGGGGAATACTCAGTTGTTTTGTTTAAAATTCTTCTAAGTGGTATCTTTTTGTATTTAGATTAGAGTACATCTTATACTCATATCAACATATCTTTGCATATAAAAAATCATAACATTATAGTTTCCGCTTTAACACATTCAAAGTTTTTTAAAAAAGACATTTGTCTACTTATATTAAAATGACATTGCAAATAATAAATATACGAGATTGAAAATAAAGAAATATATATTATAGGAAGTGAGTCTACATCTTAATTTGGGGGTGACAAACAGACTTGTCCCATCGTACATTTCCAGTTTTTCCAGCATTTTTTTTGTGGAGCGTGTCAAGGTTTGGGACATGCATCCTCTAATATGCTTGTCCTGCTTTGCGCCGCTGTTTTTGCGAGCATTTGTAGCCGCGAACATTAATTTTTTTTATAATATTTTTAAGCTTTAAAGATGTAGTTTTTGTGGGTCCGTTTCACTCCGTCCTCATTTTTTTATGGAACAAGTCAAAGTTTTAGATTCATACCCTCAACGATATTTGTCTCTCCCTACTCTATTTGTTGTGGTCTTTTGTGGGTCAAGCATGTAGTTTGTCACCCTTAATCTTAACTAAAAATTAACAATATAGGAAGAGATAGAAGAATTGAGGGAGAGGGAAGTGGGCATGTGGAGGGTTAGAGCCCACAAGATAGTAACAATTATTTGACATGTGGATCAACTTTAGTTACTCTATCTCAATTTTTTTTAATCATTTATCTTATAAAGTGTATGATAAAATTTATTTTGTCTCAAAACATAATGAAAAACAACTCCGACACAATCCTTACCCTGAGTTTATTATTGACTTTGATATTATCTTAGTCAACGGTAAAAAAAGAGGGTAAGAAGAGAAAGAAATAGGTGGTAAAGAGAGATAGGTAATACATGTGGTTAGATCCTCTCATGTATTTATCCTAGTACAATAAATAAAAATTGAGAGTAGGCGCGTTAATGTGACAATAATGAGTTAAAAGTTCGACTTTGAATGTAAAGAATACTAAGTAAATTGTAAATGAGATGACTTTTTTATATCTAATAATTTAAGATTTTAGAAAAAGATGTGACCATGTCTCTCGTATGGTCGCGCTTAACCCAATGTGATGATTCATTATGTTTAGGCATTCACAACCTAATTCGTTGGTTTTTCTTTCACGTTGTATTGAAAGTCTTCATGACAATATGACACGCGTCCTGTTAATGATATGTCAACGTAGTTGCGAATGTAAATGAGTACTCTCACTTTAGAGGTTAAGAAGTTTCATACCCAAACGAAGGGTTAAACTCAAATTTCTAAAAGAAATTACTCATCACTAGAGGGCATTAATGAATAATGACTCTTCCGTTCCGAATAACTTAACCAGATCATACGTTTCACCAAAAGAGTGCTAACTACTACTTAATAGCCAGAGCCAGAGGTACTCAAAACTGGAATTCCAGTTCGTACTCAGAGAATCTATGGCTTTTCATGCTACAATAAGGCCATGATATATGTTCGTACTGATGTTGACTAGCGTTGGAGAAGGCAATTTTGACTTCTTACATAGCCAGAAAATCACAAGTGTATATGAATGACATAAGTCAATTCATGACAGCTTTCCATACTAAATAATATAAACTAAACAATAAGAAATTAATATTTGCACAAAAAAGATGAAGATAAAAGTAAGCATTAAGGTTTTCATTTCAATGATGTTATATATATTATAGTTAGAGATGAAATTCAACATAAAGAGCTTCGTTTAAAGAAAACTTTTTTTTTGTTCACATATATGATCGTTGAATAAATCCATTTTCTCTACTTAACAAGATAAATTCCCATATATTATATTCTTATAAATAAAAGCGGCAAAGAAAATCCTTCTATTTTTTATGCAAACATTTAATACACATTTAACATATAAATAATTCCATTTTATATAAAATTTGTAACCTTAAGAATCCATCGAGGAAAATTGTGTCAACGGTGGTATAAACTTCAAAAGAATTTAAAATTTATCATATAGATCACATAGTTGCATTTCTTTAGTTGCGAAAACGGTTGCAACTAAATAGTATAAAAAACACATATACTGGTATCCTTATTCATCATTTTTGTGTAAAGACTCCATCAAAGAAAATATGTGTTAACAAGGTGGTATAAACTTCAAAAGATTTTCAAATTTATCATCTAAATCACATATTGCTTTCAAGATTAAAAAAATTAATCGCAAAAACGGTTGCGACTAAATAGTATCCAAAAACACATACACTAACACTATTATTAATCATTTTGTGATAGATAATAAATTATGATTAATTCACGTTACAACGACCACAATAACATGTTAAATATCTATAATAACTTAAATTACAAAACTTTTGTTGCATTACATATCCCATCTTTCATTTTTTAAATTCTTTTCACCACTCTACAAAGGTGTAAATAAATATCTTCATCAGTCTATATAGGTGTAAATGTGATGTGATGAATCTTATTACACTCATTGCTGTATTCAAAATCGAGAAACAAAGCAAATTAAAACATGAAAAGGCACAGAAATAAAGGTGGTAACCAAACTGGTTAATTTATACATCATGCGACTCGCAAGTTCATTGAAACATGTAACTATGTCGTTATAACTAAAGAAAACCTCAATAACATGTAAATAACCAAAGATATAAAATAGTCATGTTCTTATATATCATAATCCATATAATAATACTACTAACAATGAACAAGGCAAGTAAAATCTCAAAGATTATCCAATTGAAAAATCATTGAGACTGTGCTAAAAACAAGTAAATAACATGACTCAAAATCCACTACTAAATCACCATCATCATCTTCATAAATTAACACTGACCTTCAAAATAATCACTTCCATGTTTCAACTCAATCATCATCATCATCAAGAAAACATTATTCATTGAATGATAAACTCTAAATCCTCAAAAAGGTTGACGTGAAGCTGAGTTGTTTCCCGCCCAAACACCACCGTCAACAGGCAACTGAACATTCTGCATATTCATAGGCAGATTGAAAAACGGCAAACCAGAAGATGGATCAGGAAATGGACTAGTGTTTCCACCTCCTCCTCCACCACCGCCACCACCACCAGAGCTTTGAGAACCACCACCACCGCCAGCTACTTGCTGCATCTGAACCTGCTCCTCTTCATCCAAAGGAAGCCTCTCATAAGCCACATTAGTAAACGAAGCAGCAATCACAATCACCGGTCCCGCCGCAATGAGTTCGCCAACCACACTTCCTCCCACCACCTGTCCCTGACCTCCTGCAAGATAAATCGTCAGACTAGTAGCACCAGGAGGAGCCGGCGGTGGCAGAAAAGATCCAGACAAAGACAATATCTCAAATCTTCCATGAAGAGTCACAGCACCACCAGCCGCCGCCGGCTGCCTGAGACTAACATTCGTAACCGTCCCAGTCCCGCTCAAAACACAGATCCCACGCTGACGGCGACGAGCGTAGTTCGTAACACATTCAAAAACATCGGAACCGCTAGCAACTTCGAGAATATGAGCTCTGAGAGTGTTGGCGCTTTCTCTCGTAATAATCACCGGCGGTTTCGCCTTGTTTTTCGAGCCTGGCGGTCTGCCACGTGGACGACGTCCGACTACGTCACCTGGACCCGCAGCCGAACCTAACTCCAAGCCTTGGCTTCGGTCATCGTCGTCGTTGGATGAAAACGGTGCTGCACCACCACCAACACCGCCACCAACTCGATTCGATTCTTGCTCTTCGGAATCGTGATGGTGTTGTTGCTGATGCTGGAGGTGCAAGTCTTGTCTGTGGAGGTTTTGCATAAAGCGCGATGCACTTCCTAAATCCAAACCAGCCATCAAGGAAATAGAGAGAGAAAATATAGATAAATATAAATTAAAAAGTTTAATTTATATTATAAAAGAAAAACAAAAAAAAACAAAACAAGAAAACAAGGAAGTTATTTTTATTTACTATAGAGAAAGTCTGTAGTAAACAAATACATAAATATCATTATTTTTTTTGGGGTCTAAGATCACTGTGTTGTTGGTGTTCACCTTGTTTTGTTTTGTTTATTGGTGTTTGTGATGTGAGTGTGTGCAGTATATAATAGAAAATAGATATATAGAAAGAAAAAAAAAAAGGTGATCTACTAGGTGGTGGAATAGAAAAACATTTTTGGGTTGGATTGAAAAGAGACAGAAGAACAGCTATGGAGTGAAGAGAAAGAAAAGGGGAGAGAAGAGAAGGTGATGAAGAGGTATGGGAGATAGAGAGAGAAATGAGGTTGAAGGAGACAAAAGACTCAATAACAAGTCATTTGTTTGGGCAACCTAAAGATTATAAAATATGAAGAATTAGTTGGAGAAATCTCTTTAAGACGCTTTCTTATACTCCAATCTCTTCCTCACTCCCATTCTTATACCGTGACCACAACGCGTTGGTATACTCATAATTTTTTTTAAAATTTCTTTAAAATTATAATAATTTCTTTTACTTTTTAAAATATAAAATAAATAAAAAAGTTAACAAATATATGTATTTAGTCTAATTTATAAATAAAATTCAGAATTTTTTTATTTAATTCTCTTTTATAATGACATCAGAAGTATTTTCTTTTCTGTGGGCTTTATTCTTTCTTCTCGATTCTCTTTTTTTATTGAATATATTTTGTTTTGTAGTAATAATTATATTTATTGTGTTCCTTTGTTAAAGATATAAAATATTAATATAGTTGTTTGAAAAATAATTATATTTTTAATTTTTATAATAATAATAGTGACTCTCCAAAATAAATATGAAAAAATTAGGTCACATTTACTTTGTCAATATATATATTTTTATTTTATAAAATGTATTTATTTTAGCAGATTAATAATAAGATGCGAGATATTTTAAAGAGTAATGCTATTTAGTACGAATGAATTTAAACAAGAAACACAAGAATGTACATGTGTCATTAATTTAGTAGATATTTTTTAATTTATTATAAATTAAATTTCCTTTTTAATAGAGATCATGGAGTGGTTGTGATAAAGAATGATTGAGATTTATTCTTACTTTTTTTTGTTTTTACTTAAAAGTCTAATTCATTTAATATTAATGAGACTAAATATTTTTTATTTGATTAATTCAAGTTCACCTTTTAGCATAAATTTTATGATACTAATTTTTTATTTTATAAAATGTATTTATTTTAGCAGATTAGTAATAAGATGTGAGATATAATTAAAATAATAATAACAATAAAATTATGCATATTTATTTAAATAGGTCAGTCTGATATGTTTAAAAAATATTTTTTTATTGGTTATAACCTAATCTTTTTAGCTAAATATAATTATAAAAAAATCTAAAATTTTTTTATTTTAAAATAACTTAGTCTGGCATAAACTTTTGTAGACTAGGCTGTAAATTCCTGTTAGCTGGTCTGCCTTATCCCCACTCCTAAATATAATATCTCCTTCTAGAATACAATTATTATATTTTTCGGTACAGAATAATGGTCTCTGACGACGACGGTCTTCGGCTCCGGCGCATATCTTAACGTCTTTTGGGTGAGATTGGTGGTGTACATTTCAAGGGTTCCATAACTTCTTCAATTTCGGTTTAAATTCCTGATTTTAGGATCAGGGACCTTGTTGAGGAGGTTGTTTTGGGGCTTTTGCTTAGGGTTCACTGTCGACTTTCCGCTGTGTTGCGCTTTCGTTATTTTGTTCTTTCTGCTGTGTTTCTTTCCCTTTCCATTTTGGCTTTGGTTTTGGACGAATCCAGTCTTCTGCCTGTTTAGGGGTTTTTTCCAATATGTCTCGCGGCTTTCAACACAAAGGTAACCCATGGTTGGAGGTGAAGAAGAAGCAGTTCAGGAAATGGGTACCAGTTTGGGATTATTTTCCTTCTAGGAATCCTTTGAGTTTGGTGGAATACAGTAAACTTACTTCGATTTACGTTTCTGAGTTCCCAGAAAACATCAAGGCAAAAGACCTCTTTGATTTGTTTGGTTGTATTGGACACATTGTGGAGGTCTCTATAGCTCCTAGGAGGAACAACATAGGGAAGAGATTCGGTTTCGTGCGTTTTAGGGAGGTTGAAGATGCGAGGCTTTTGGCGATTGCGGTGGATAACGTCCAAATTGTAGGCAGGAAAATACATGCTAACCTTCCTAGATTCGAACGTTTTCAAGGCGTCTTTCAAGGGAGGAATAAGGGAACAGGTAGACAAGGAGCCGTTAGGGTTAATGAGGTTAGGGTGAAGAGATCTTCGGAGGGTGCTAGCGATAGGTTTACGCATAAGAACTGGAATCAATCATTCGCGGATGTGGTTAATAACAAAAGGTATGAGAGGGTTGAAGAGGAGAAGTGCATCCTGGCTTATAATGCTCCGGTGGAGGCCAAGAAGCGTTTTCAGAATGCGTTTATAGGGAAGGTGAGGATTCCTGGTTCAGCATATATTATTCAAACAAAATTGGAGATGGAGGGTTGCTTCAACATTAACATTACACCCATTGGGGGTTCCGCGTGTATTATGGAAGAAACAGAATTAGGTGTAATCGAGCAGATGATAGGGGATGGAGAACTATGGTGGAGGAACTATTTCGAGGACGTGAAGAGATGGGAGGAGGATACCATTGCAGGCGGTAGAACAGTTTGGATTAGGGTATTTGGAGTTCCAGCAACTGCATGGAACTCGGATTTTCTTGTTGAATTAGCGAACACCTTGGGCAGATTCATCTGTTTAGATGAGAGGACGACAAGCGGTCTCTGGTTCGACGTAGCAAGACTTTTGGTAGAAGTTCCTATGGAATTCAGAATCCGGGATTCTTTCTCGGTAGAGATTGACGGTAAGACATTCCATTTGGTTTCATTGAACCTATCAACAGTAATTCAGATCGTAATCAGGGCGAGGGGGTGTGGAGTCTGTTTTTTCCTCTTATGTTGAAGAAACCATTCAAGTTCCTGTGAGCATTTTGAAGATGGGGGAAGGGTTATTGGAGGAAGGAGTTGGCGTTATTACAGGTGTGGACGGTCTCAAGGTTAGTGGCCATATACCAAACAGCAGCACTGTGGGCTCTTTTGACAGATTAGTGTTCATGGCTAAATTTAAAAAAAAACGGAGGTCTAATAAAGTTTTATTTAGGAACATGGATGAACTTGGAGGTACTTTGCACAAGAAGGCTGTTTGGTTGATACATAAAAATAGAGGGCATGCGTCGGCGTTAAGCGGAATGTATTCATCGAGGAAATTCAAATCATCTTCAGTGGGTAACGTGGCGGGAGATAAAATTGTCAAAGGATTCCTTTCTTCTAAGTCAGCTCTGACTTATTTTGAGGGAGGCAATGAGGTTATGTCATACGACATTCAAAATGAAATGGTGGATATAAAAAGGAATAACATGAGATTATGGGGTAATTTGGATTGTGAAGCGGGGTCCAAAATTTGGAAATCCATGGAAGCGCTTGGTGTGGTAAATATGGGAGAAGAGAAGGAAATAGTGGAGACGATAGAGGCTATGGAGAAAAAAAATATTTTTTGAGAAAAGGTTGTAGGAAGGAGAAAAATACCGGTTCATCATGTTTATAGGCTCTTTAAATATCAGAGGAGGGGGCAACGTTCTTAAAAGAAGAAGAATTAGTTCTTTGATTTTAAAGAATAATGCAGACATCTTTATGATTCAAGAAACCAAATTGATTAATTTACAAGAGTTTGTGGCTAAGAGTTTTTGGAAAAGTAAAGGTATTGGTTTTTCCTTTTCTAATTCGTTGGGAAGGTCGGGGGGTCTTTTAACTTTATGGAAGGAGGAGAGTGTGGAGGTGATTTCTAGTTTCAAAGGTGAAGGTTCTCTCGGGATTAAATTCTTGAAGAACAACAATTTCTTTTACTTGGTGAATATATATTCTTCTTGTGACTCATCGAAAAAAAGAATTTTGTGGAATAGGTTGTTGGATTTGAAGGGGAGGTTCAATGACGGAGAATGGATTATGGGAGGAGATTTTAATGCGATTAAAGTTCGTCGAGAGAGGAAAGGAAGGAGTACGGCTTCTAACACGGGTGAGATGCATGATTTCGCTACCTTTATAGAAGATAGCTTGTTGGTGGATATTCCTTGCAAAGGGAAAAAGTTCACTTGGTATAGCGGAGATGGTAAATCTATGAGTAGAATTGATAGATTTCTTGTTTCGGACAAAGTGGTGGATGATTGGGGAGTGGTTGGTCAATTAGTGGGTGATAGAGATGTATCCGACCATTGTCCTATTTGGTTAGAAGTTGAAAAGAAAAATTGGGGACCAAAACCGTTCAAATTAAACAATGAATGATTTTTTTTAATTTGTTTTATTCTTTTGTGGAGAAAGAGTGGGAAGGTTTTAAGGTAGAAGGTAGAGGGGATTTTGTTTTGAAAGAAAAGCTTCGGCTTCTTAAAGATAGACTAAAGTGGTGGAACAAGGAAGTGTTTGGAAGAATAGGTTTGGAAGTTGAGAAAGGAGCTAGGGATATTAATTTGGGAGATGATAGATTGGAGTTGGAAGGGTAGGATCTTCATTTAGACATTTTAAAAGATAGAAAAGAAGCTACTCACCGGTTTTGGACGAACTTGAGAATTAAAGAGAACATCTAGTCCAAAAATCAAGAGTAAAGTGGTTAAATGAAGGTGATTCCAATAGCGGATTTATCCATAAAATGATGAAGGAAAGGAGAAGACATAATCACATTGGTCCCATCAATTCATCGGGAGGTATTTTGGAAACAGTAAAGGATATTAGAGAGGAAGTGGTACATCACTTTTCAAGCAAATTTGTTGGAGTGGGAGGAGTACCTCCTCGTTTAGAGGGTATTCTTTTTGATAAAATTAATGAGGAGGATAGGAGATGGCTTGAGAGACCTTTTCAAGAGGACGAAATAAAGGAGGCGATTGGTAATTGTGGTGGTTCTAAGAGTCCGGGTCCGAACGGTTTTTCTTTCCTCTTTATCAAAAGGTATTGGCCTTTTTTAAGGGTTGATTTTATGAGGTTCTTCAATCATTTTTTTGTGGGTGATGAATTGTCTAAGGCGGTTACTTCTTCGTTTTTGGCTTTAATTCCAAAGTCTTCTAACCCTCTTTCTTTGGATGATTATAGACCTATTTTCTTGGTGGGATGCATGTACAAAGTGGTGGCAAAAATTTTGGGAAGGTAGTTCTTGTCTCCTATTTAAGGGAAGGTAGTTCTTGTCTCCTATTTAAAGTTGATTTTGAAAAGGCTTACGATAAAGTCTCGTGGGACTTTCTTCGGTACTTGCTTTTAAATATGGGTTTTGGGGAGAAATGGAGAAAGTGGATGAAATTATTGATTTTTAATAGTAATATGTCGGTTTTGGTCAACGGGAGTCCAACGAAGGAATTTAGTGTCAATAGGGGTTTAATACAAGGCGACCCTTTATCTCCTTTTCTTTTTGTTCTAGTTACGGAGGCTCTCACTAGGTTGGTAAGAAAATCTATTGAAATTGAAGAATTTGAAAAAAAAATTATAAGAAGGTGTTGTAGTGTGGAAATTCTTTAATTTGCGGAAGACACTTTGTTGGTAGGAGAAGGGACATGGAAGCATATCAAGGCGATCAAGATGGTTTTGAGAGCTTTTGAGTTGGTATCGGGTCTCGGCATAAATTTCCATAAAAGTAAGTTGATTGGAATTAATGTTGCGCCTATTTTCTTAGAAGTCGCCGCCTATTATCTCTCTTGCAAGATTGAAGATATCAATTTCTTTTTTCTTAGGATTCCTATTGGTTGTAATCCTAGGAAAGAATCTACTTGGACTCCTCTCTTGGATAAAATGAGAAACCGTTTTGCGGGGTGGAAGAATAGATTTCTCAACCTTGGAGGTAGAATTACTCTTTTGAAGTCTATTTTGAGTTCCCTCACTATTTTTACCATGTCTTTCTACAAAATGCCGGCTAAAGTTGCAAGAGAATTTTCCAAGATTCAAAGCAATTTTTTATTGGGGGGGGGGGGGGGTGGAGGAGAAGAGGCATATTCATTGGGTTAGTTGGAAAGTAGTGACATTACCTTACTTGAAAGGGGGTTTGGCGATAAAAAATATTTCTGACTTCAATCTTGCTCTTTTAAACAAATGGAGATGGAGGATTGTGCAGGGTAATAAATCTTTATGGATGGATGTGTTGAAAGCCTATTATGGAGATTTATGTGTGCATGTTATTTATGGAGGAGATGGCATTAAATTATCTTCTTTTTGGTGGCGTGATATTTTAAAGGTTAGCCTTTCCTCTCATTATTCTAATGATCCAATTGTTTCTAATTGTCGTTTTTTAGTTGGTAATGGTTTCAAAACACCATTTTGGGAAGTTAGATGGTTAGATAATTTTTGTTTGAAGGAAGAATTTTTGGACCTTTATTCCGTATCTTTGTTGAAAAAAGTCTCGGTGGCGGCTATGGGAGGATGGTGTGATGGGGTTTGGAGGTGGGGTGATTTAGGCATTCCGGTGGATGGTATGGAAATGGTGAATTTATTATCATCTTTCTCGATTTCAAAGACTCGTCTAGAGTCTTTCGGGAGCTTGAGCGAAGTGAAGGATTCCGTGGTTTGGTCTCTTGATTTAGAGAAAGGTTATACGGTATCTTCTTGCTATTCTAGTTATGCGTTATCGCGTATTCCTTATGGACCTCCGAATAGGCATGATGAGGTTTTGGAGTGGATTTGGAAAATGGAGGTTCCTTTCAAGATTAAAGCTTTCGGATGGAGACTTCTTGTGAATAGGTTACCTACAAAAGTCCTTTTATTGCGTAGAGGTATTAACTTATCTCATTCCTCTCATAATTTAAATTGTGTTTTTTGTGATTTGAATTTAGAAGAGATGGATCATATGTTCTTTAGTTGTAAAGTGATTAAGATTGTTTGGAAAGAAATTGCTATGTGGGTGGATTTTCCGGATTTGTCGGGTGGGAATGAGGATGGGTGTACACCGTCTTTTATGAAATGGTACACTTGGAGCCGTGTTAAAAGGATAAAAGATGGCAAATTGGGAGTGTTGTGGTTAGCCACATCTTGAATTATATGGTTGACAAGAAATGACTTTTGTTTTGGGAATGAGACTTGGAATATTAACAACATTGTGTGGAATATAAAGATTTTGGTGTGGAGGTGGTTTTTTTGGCAATATTGCTCATCCAAATTCTACATTTTACGATTTTATAAAAGATCCTTTGTCTTTTATGTCGTAATTTTTATTTGGTTTGTAATATCGTTGTTGTCGGCTAGGAACCGTTATTGTGTATAAAGGTTGGAGAACCCTTAGTTCTCCCATTAATAGATTTCTTTCTTATGAAAAAAATAATAATATCTCCTTCTTAACCACACGAATTCTAAAAAATAATAATAAATTTTTTTCACAAAATAAATGAAACCTAATTACTCTTTAATTTCTTTAGTCACACTTTGTCGTTAATCTTATTCAAAAGTATATTCATTACCAAATTATTATTATATCCTTTTAAGTTATCATATTTTTAAAATTAAATTACAGTTTGATCTCCCTATTTTGTTCTACTAATGAAATTAACCTCCTTATTTTAATTTTACATAGTTTTGATCCATTATTCTAACCTTACTAAAAAAATGCTAAGTGTATTTTTTAAATATGTAGCATAAAACATGTTAATTTTCGTTCGTCAAAGTCATTTTTTACTTTATTAATTTATTAATTATACTAATATCTTCCCAAAATTTTAAAACATGTGTATCATTGATATTTGATAAGAGATATAAGCTATATGTTTAACAAAGATATTATCATAGTCATACTCATTCATGTCTTTCCAAAATTTTAAAACATATGTATCATTGTTAAGAGGTCTCAGCCTATGTTCAAATGAAAATTTTGGATCATGATATCTAGGGCTGTTATCGGTCCGGTCCGGTCCGGATATTTGCTATCCCGAGAATCAGACCAAAATAGTAATCGAATAAATCCGGACCGAACCGAAACAGTGATGGATCAATTTTTTGGATCGAAACTGGACCGTTACTTCAGATATCCGACAAAAGTATCCAATAATTAGTATCAAATATAGTATCCATTTTTTGTATCGGATAAAAAAATTATCCATTCCCGGACAGAGTAACATTTCGGCCAGTCCATTGGTCCGGTTCTACCAGTCCGATTTCCGGTCCGGTTCTCGGATCCAGAGGTCCAATAACAGCCCTAATGATATCACATGTATTTGGTTATTAGATAATCCTATTTGTTTATTATTTTGAAAAATTCAATATATGACATAAAATCCACATCTCATTTCCAATTCATTTTATCTACCTTTTCATCTATATAAAATATGCAAGGATATTGAAGTAAAATTCTCCATAATTAATTCTCAATCTAACTGCATTTGTTTGAGCTGACCTATAACAAACCAAAATAATAATAAAAAACATCATTTAATCATGGTACCTTATAAAATATAATTTAACATAATTTCATTTTAACATGACATATTCAATTCAAAAATCAGTTCACTTCAAATGGATATAACATTTCAAAATAATTCATATTCAATTCATAGTAAAAAAATCTACAAGTCTAGAGCAAAATTTTGGGTCTTCCTTAGTCCAAGACGAGGGAGGGTGCACCATGAGTCTATGACAATTTCATTAAAATCAAAATTTACAGTGCTGCTAAGATAATCAGGTGGAAAGAACTATCTCAATAACGGGTATACACATGAGGGGTAGAATTGAGGAGTCCTTAACCTTCAAAAGAATTTTATTTGATTGATTTGAATTCTGAAATTTGGTGATGATGCGCTGTTATGTGATGAAATTGGTGATAAATTCACGTACTGATTTTGTGTGGGATATTTTATTTTGAGTTATTGATATGATTCCACCATTGTTGAATTTTTAAGGTTTTGGAGAACATAGAAATATGTTGATCAAATTATCAAAGTGGTGAATAATTGATGATTATGCATGCAAATTAATAGGTACAAGTTGAGTGATGTAAATATGTTGATTCCCTGTTATTTTGTGATCAATTTGAATACCTGGAATGAAAAGTCAGAGATTTGAATTGAATTCCATGCAGAAAAATGAAAAATCACCATTCTGCAGGTCCATGGCGGGCGCCATGGCCATGACGGGTAATCCGTCATGAAGGCCAAACTCAGTTTTTGAAATCGGTCATCACATAAGTGGCATTTTAGTGTTTTAATGTAGATGGCAGGCCCCATGCTCGTGACAGGTAACCTGTCATGCACCTTAAAAAAGCGTAATCAACTCTGGTGCATGGAATTGAGTCTCGATTTCAGCATTGGCTATTGTGTGATGATTTGAGGCACTGTTAAATATTGTTTAGATGTGGTTTTGATGATCGAACATGATATAATCGAACTTACGAATTAAGTAATGATTGATTTGAAGTCGTTGATAAATGTGATGTTGATGATGTTGTTATGTTGAGGTTGTAGAATAATATTGATTTTGTTGCTGCGTTGGTGGGTGATAGTTCGACTACTATTATCGTTGGGTCAGTGCATTTTTTTGTTTAATATCGCGAGGGGTATTTAAACATTATTTTATTGTGGCATTGACGTGTTTTGACATGCATTCATTATGTCGTTGTTGTTGATGAAAGAGGCAAGTTGCAATTAGAGCAGGGTCGTGACTTGTCTCGAATCCGCGCAGGGTGGATTCAGGGTTCGAGTAGAATGAACTTGGTACCTAAATGAACCAATTTTTGATGATATATGTAATGCCCGATAATTTAATTAATCATTTAATTTAATTATTTCGAATTATTTTTCGAAGTTGTAAAATGTTGTTAATTGTTGAATAGTTGTTATTAGTATTTTAGTTGATTAATTATTTGATTAGTAATATATTAATAATAATAGAGTGAAGTTTATTTAATTATTGGGTCTGTTTTGGTGGTTGAAATGGAGAAGATGGGGTGTGAAAGTTAGGCCCCATAGAATAATAAAATTATGAGGTTTGGTTTAATATAGCGATTAGGTTAATTAGAAAAGTGGGAAGAAAAAGTCTTGGAGAAAGTGGTTAACGTGAGAATTGGAAGAGAAGAGGAAAAAGAGGCAAAGGCTGAAAGCTAGGTCCAATCAGAGAGTTGTAGAAGTTCGATCGGTAGAATAGAGCGACCTTCAATCCAATGTATGGGTGGGGTTCTGACTCTATAATGAGATTTATGATGGACATTATGTAGGGATTTGGTTTGTGTAAAATAGTTGTTGTGTTTAATTATTATTACGGATCATACCGAATTTTTATTTTTTATACCGAATCTGTGTTTATTCCCTATCCAATTAGTGTAATGTTGTGAAGTTGTTGTTTCTGGAATTTCTGTTGCATTTTTGTTGTCGTAGTAGTGTTGCAATTGATATATGTTATGGCTGTTAGACAATAGTTTGTAACATCGTAGTTGATCTGTTGCTGTGTTTTTAATCTAGCAGTAGTAATTAAGGAAGGATCGACTGAGTTTTTGGAAGAAATTAGTAAATTCTAAGACATAGTAAACAATGGCGAGTGTCACCATATTTTAGTGGCAAGTGTCACAATATTTTATTATTATTTTAAGTGCCAAAGTTGAGGAAGGAGCGTCTGCCACCATGGGGAAGGGGAGGCTGCCCCTATGAAATAGGAAGGGAGGGGTGCTCACCCCTTGTAAGAGGAAGAGATAGGGGGCGCAAGCCCCTAGTAGTGGGGGTGAGGGCCACGATTATTTTAATGTTTTCATTTAATTAATATTTGCACATGTAATAGTTAGTAGCAATAATTAATTAAGTCATGAACATCTACTTAGTAGGATCATGTCATAATAAATTATAGTGATAATTAGTAGTATTGGTAGTTAGTAATAGTTGTACATGAAAATTAAAGGAAGACAAAAATTTATTAGTTGAAATATGTTAGTAACAGTAACCGAAAAATTAATGATAGTAGAATAACTGTAAGTATCAGTGGAAAATAAAGTAGCAGAAAAATAATATAGTGACCAGTAGTAAAACTCAGTAAGTAAATTACAGAAGATAATAAAAAGCTAGCTGACAGTAGGAAAATACTGTTATCAGTATAAATTTGTTAACAGCAGTACTAATTGGTATAGCAGAGCAGGAAATATTAATAGTTGTAGCAGAAAATTAATTAGCAGAATATGGTCGAACTGCCCGATTTCTTATACGGAATGATTGCGGTATATTTCAGTTGAGATAGCGGATTGTATTAAGTTGCTATAATGTAGATATTAAAGTTGTGAATTCGCAGGTTATATCGTTGTAATTGAATTGTTATTGAGTTGTCGTTGAAGTTTTGTTGTTATTGTTGTAGCGTTGCTGTCGTTGTTATGTTGTTGTTGATAACTGTTGCTACCGTTGTTATGTTGTAGTTGTTGATAATTGTTGCTATTGTTATTATGTTGCCTCTATTTTTTGGCAAACATCAAGTTGCAGGCTTATGGCCAGTGTGAAATTGTTGTTGATGTTGTTGTTTGTTGTAGATTTATGCCAGTGTTGAATTTTTGTTGTTTGTTGTAGGCTTATGTCAGTGTTGAATTATTGTTGTTGTTATTGTTGCATTCATAACGTTGTTGCATACATAGCATATCAAGTTGGGAGCTTATGCTCGATAAGTTGGCTTGGATTGGCAAAAGTTGTAAGTTGAAGGCTTATGCCTTGTTGATGCCTCTATTAATTGACAATTATTAAGTTGGGGGCTTTGCTCTGTTGGTACCACATGCATGTGCATCGTAATGAGTCGCATTTCAAGTTGCATCTCTGAGTTGCTGTGATGATGAAATAGTTGTTATACTGTGTTAATGATATCGTTGTGAAGCTGAAATAGTTGATATGTTTTGTTGGTAATTTTGTGATGATAAATGTTCTTTAAGAGTTGTGAAGCGGTGATTGTGCATGAACTGATTATAGTATAATATTTATCATACATCCGATTATATTGTTTGATATCTCACCCCTTGTGTTTGAATGTTACCCCTATGTTGGTAACGTGCAGGTAATCCAGAATGAAGGTTGTTTACCTTAATTAGTTTGAGTCGGTGTCGTCGCTCTGATACGTAACACTCGGGGGATGAACGCTTGTTGCTTTATTGTTGCTATTACTTTAGTTGCTGAATTTTAAGTTGATTTCATTAAGTACCTTGTTGCATTGAAGTTGTTTTCAGTTGGACAAAGATGTTATGTCATGAAGTTGAAATTTGTGATTTCGCTGCTTAAATAATGAAAGCTGTTTTATTTTCAAAGACCTAAATCATGTTGCTATCGGTTCATCCAAGTTTTAAGTGTTACGTATATGTTTTTACATGCAGTTAAATGCCGTTATTTTTAAGAAGTAAATGTGGAATCCTATTTGTTGTTGAAATTTTGTAACTCTGATTTTAATATTATTCGCCGGGTAAAATGGGGTGTTACAATATAGTACCACCTGCATATTAGTCTAGTTGATATTGTGTGAGTCTCATTGCATAATTTAGATGATGAATATGTGATTGTATTGAGTATATTGATGGATTGGGTGTGAGAATGAAGTTGTGCGAATGTTGTGTCATATATGTGGATGTTTATAATTCTACCTTGCAGCTTATGCCGACTATCTTATTGATGTAAATTCTCACCCTTTACTTTAACATTGTCCACCAGGGACATCTTGGAGTTATTGTAAATGAAAGATAGCTCTTGGAGTTATTTGCATTAGTTTATCGCTTTTTTAGTGGTTTAATGCTCTGATTCAGTAACATCGGAAATGAGGAATTTTTATTATGTTTGAAGTTGATTATTCTGATTCGTTGAATGTTTAATACTATTTATGTCGAGTTGCTTAGAAGTACTATGAGTTAGATGTTACAATTCCATTTGAATTATTTTATGAAAGTTAGGTCTTTATAAGACCGAGTTGAAGTTGTTATGCTTTATTACTGAATTTAATATGATTCTACTGCAATAATACCCTAAGTAAAGGTGAACATACGATGACAAGTATTAAATATTGTTTATATTTCCGCTCCATATTTTCTAAATGTTTGTTTTGTCGAAGGATTGTTATTGATAACATCATAAGTTATTGAATAATCCTTTATATATAGGTTTTGGGTTTAGGGTGTTACAATCTTAATCTCTAGGTGCTTTAATTATATTACATATTAACCAATCTAACAATTTTTTTTAGTTTAATAAATAAATAAATTAAATAAAAAAAATCCAGCAAATAAAAATTCAACATGTATTATGCCACGTCATCAAAAATATATCATGTATTTAAAAAATACACTTCAATGAGTTCTTTATTTTATGAGTTAAAAGGTAGTGCACTGACAGTGTAAAATAATTTACACCGTCATCTAATAGAGAGTCATCAATCTGCCATGTCATTAAAGTTTATTTTAAATAAAAAATATTTTAATTAGATACATGGTGTTGATTGGTTGACAGTGTAAAAATATTAGTGCATTGTCCCTTTTCTCTTATTTTATATTAAAAGAACTACTCCCGTATTTCAAATTTAAACATTTTTAATTTTTATATCTTATTTTTGCATTAAAAGTGAATTACAAGTGACAATTAATCAAATTTAAAATATCGTTTATGACATTTCACTTATATGATTAATTGTCACGTTTCATATATGTGACACATTATTTAAAAATGAACATGTCTATTAATTTTTATTTTATCTTTATTAAAATGAAAATTAACCAATATTTATTTTGATTAATTGTTAAATTTTTATTTTCTTTCACTCATTTTTATTTTTATTCAATTCGTGGTTAAAAACGTAATATAATTATTTTAGTATTAACCCCATCTAATATTAAGTGTTTTTTTATTCAAATTATTTATTCTTTTTTGAATATCATCTCTATAGTTATTAATTATTTTTATTATTATACTCTTACTTTTATGACATTTTAACTCAATTAACTATTTTATTAATTTTAAGTTTTAAAAATAATTTAATAAATAAAATTAATTTATCGATATAATCTTAAAGTATTTTTGAAAAACTAAAAAAAAAAGCAGCAAATATTATGAAACAGAAGGAGTATGCGACATGATGTAGTATGTGTAATTGATTTATATTCCCAAGACAAACTTTTTATACATTTTCTAGAACCTTTATGGTCTATGGATTGATGAATTTACACAATAACAGATATTTATTTATATTTTCAAGACAAAAAAATTAGACTTTTTAACTAATAGTCATTCATTTTCGAGTTGTTTGAATTGTTAGCTTAATGTTACTAATTTAGCTTTCTAACCATGATGTTCAGAATTTAAATCTCTCAACAATATTGATAAAATGATCATTAATATCATTTTCATTATACTCTATTTTACAAATATTTATTTTTTAGTTTTAAAGAATACTAACCAAATTAAATAGTTATATATCTATTTTATAAATATATATAGTTAAAATATCTAGTTCATGTAGTTAATTTTGAATATCATATTTTAGGATACTAAATAATATTTCAAAAAATTATTTAAAAGAAAAAAAGTATCTAATAAGTTAATATATATTTAGACTTATATATTTAAAAATATTCTGTTCTTCAAAACATATTAAAAGAAATTGAAGAAGTATAAATATTTTAAAGGAGACATTTAATATAAGAATGAAAAATGTATTTGAAAGGTGATACTCACTTTCATTTTTTTAATCAATGTTATATTTTCGTTTTGACAATTGGTATTTTAATTTAAATTTGGTTAAATATATTTTTCATTAAATAAAATTTATGTAAAAGCTTTTTTTTAATAAATATTGATATTTTAGTCAATACTATATTGAAGAAATTTTTTATGTAATAGTAACAACTCTTTTTGAAGTTTATTGTTTATACTTTTTTCAATAAATATTAAATAAAGTTCATTTATACTCTTTTTTGACAATATTTTTTCCTTCTTCTACCAACTAAAAATATACTAAATACGGAAAAATTAGGGATAAAATGTTCTGAATTTGACTAACGTCCAACCTACTTTAATTTAATAGAGTGTCAAAAAAATATTAGGTCCAAATAACTCACATGGTAGTTTGTCCAATACAGTGACTATATGATCAAATGACATAAATTTGTCCATTAAAAAGGTTTTAGGGATTCTAACATAAAATCCTATTATAAAATTGATGGTAATTCAATCCTTGGTACATACAATTCTAACTTATAATTTTTCTTCTTCTTATTATTAAGACATGTTTGAGCATTAGAGTGTTTGTAGGTAATCCACCGAAAATATTTGTAAAAATAAATCGTTTGAGTAATATTATACAAGACACATAAATATTTAAAGGAGATTTTTAATATAAAAATGAAAAATATATTTGGAAGGTGATACCCACTTACGTTTTGTTTTAATTAATCTTATATTTTCTTTTTGACAATTGGTATTTTATATTTTCAAATTTATATTAGTATCTTTTATTAAATAAAGTTTAGGTAAATTTTTTTATAAAAATAAAATTTTATTTAATATTATATAAAAATAAAATTTTTATTAATCAATAACAACTCCTTTTGAAAAGTTATTCTAATACTTTTTAATAAATAGAAAATAAATTTGTTAAATAAAGTAATTTGTTTGACAACGTTTTTCCTTTCTTTAATAAACTAGAAATATATTAAAATAAAGGGCGGAAAATTATGTATATAGACCTACATCGAATCCATTAAAGATCCAATAGAAAATAAAGAGACGATCCACGAAGAGTGGTAGGTCTAAATGCCTCATAGGATAAGAGAATTTCTTATCTTACCTCTTGAGATTTTTAGGCATCATGTGCGCTTCAAAAATATTTTCTGTTTTCGTAGATGTATAACATTTTTTTACTCAGCGTCAAAATGTTCTGTAGATGCATCTACGGAATATGTCCATACATATATTTATGTAAGAAACTCAAATAGAAAATCAGAAATTCAATATTGCAACGATAAAAACAACATTCATAAAATTAAATCGGCATTACATTAATGATTTCAGCAGAAAATTAAATATTATATTTCAATAGTCCGGTGGACGCTTGCACATCTCTAAGATTTGCTCAACCGTTCTTCTTATCGTCGCTACCAACTCGAGCGAGATTTTCTCTTCAAAATCGAAATAAGTTCGTCACATCGCCAAAACACCCTCTCGGTTCTAGAGCTCAAAGTTGTTGTAAACGACGTTCTCTTCACAATCTTTCTTTTGTCTCCGTAAGGTAGGCGATGGTGGATTTCGTCGATGATATCGTCGAGCGAGGTGTGGTCGTTGAGTTTGAATATTCTCCCGGGTGTTTTTCCGTTGGAGTAGGAGACACTTGCGACATACCAACAAATAACGGATGTTGATATCATATTGAGACATTTTTGTGTTTGTGTGAAAGATAACATAAGAAACCCCAAATTTATAAAAAAAAAAAAACTAGGTGAATATGAACCACCCATTTTCTGTCACACAACTTTTCGTAGCCATATCCACAGAAAGAACCTAGATATTTTGGTTTCGTAGGTATAAATATGGAAAATACCCAGGGACTGCAACTTAAGAAGCTTCCGTAGATACATCTCCAGAATTTTCGTTGTTACATTTTTGCATCAGAACAAAATAATAAGGAAAGGGAGTAAATTGCAATTGGAAAAAATTGCAATGTTAAAAAGTGAGTATATTACACTTCCAAAATTCAAAACAAATCAAAACAGGTGTCGTCGACTAAATCTATTGGTGGTTCCATCTTGGACTTTTCCGCATTCGATTCCTTTTCAATCTTTTTCAATCTTTCAAATTCGTGCATCCTTTAACAGGATACCCAATTTCCGGGAATCTCATCCATTTTGACACCGGTGCGTGACCGCTTAAGCAATGAACAAGAGATTCGAAAACTGCTTCAAATTCATCTTTCTCTCCATACAACCGCGTGTACAATTCTTTATGCATCTTCAACTCTTGGATAAGTTGATGACGGACAAGCGCATGACTATTCTCTCCCTTACCAAGCAAAGCCGAAACGGCCCGGTAACCGCAATTGCCGTCCCCCTCAACATTGACAATCCGCTCAATGTATTTGTGCATAAACACCGACATCTCGTTGATGAATGGAATTTTTAGTGCAATCAAGATTGGAGGCGGTATGGCCATGCGGGCTCCTTTCATGGAACTTTTTGAGATTTAGGAGTCGGTGAGTCGA
Source organism: Vicia villosa (assembly GCF_029867415.1). Classification (NCBI taxonomy): domain Eukaryota; kingdom Viridiplantae; phylum Streptophyta; class Magnoliopsida; order Fabales; family Fabaceae; genus Vicia; species Vicia villosa. Next base: position 56,272,372 of record NC_081180.1, read on the forward strand.
ATTTTTTTTATTAACGTGCTCACAATAAAAAGGAGATTGTGTAGTCAAGTTATCATTCGGTGTAGGCTTCATTTTCTTCCGAGCACCCTTTGTCTTTACTGGATGACAAGGTGGTTTCATGTCGGTTGTTTCGGGATATCCAATCTTCCTCAATTGTTCTTTGATGTGGAGTTTCATGTTTTCATCGACCTTCGAAAATCTCTCTTCTATCGCTTCCAATTTGGTAGAAATAGAGATATTCGTTTTAACTCCTTCCATGCAACCATCGTCATCAAAACTAAGTCTTTTCCAATGAGGACAAACTTCGTCCATTTTTATTGCCTCACTTTCCAACATATTTCACTAAATCATAATACTTTTCACACACTTTCTGAAATTGAATGAAAAAATTAACATATAATTCTTCTATCGAAGAATTTACAATATGATTACATGCATCTATTATTTTTCAACAATCACATCGGGCTTCACCAATTTTCCACCCTCGGACATTACTTGTTTCGTCCCTACCGCGGTTTAACCTAACTTTTCACATTCGTTGTTATGTGATATCGAAAAAGTAATGCATTAGAAGAAGGAAATACCTTTGATACCACATTCATCAACGCAGTATCGCGGTCCATAACAATCGCCTTAGGCATCTCAACTTGTTCCTTCAAAAGTGACTGACACACCTCTAATGCCCATGTAAAATTATCCTTTTTTCATACTTCAAAAAAGCAAAACCAATGACATATATTTTCTTGATAGATGTAACATCAATCATCTCAAATAATTGAAGTCTATACTTGTTGGTCTTATAGGTAGAGTAAAAAATGAGCTCTATCGAGAACATCTTGAACAACTTTATTGAATTCGGATGAGTCCGAAAAATATCTTGAACCGTAACTCCATCGTTGCAAGTTCTTTACCGGGACACGTAACTATTATCATCCAACAATTTCAACTGTTGTTGCATCTCACTTCTATCTCCCCTAATCGTCTTGTTAGTCCGATACTGAATGTTATTCACTTGCCTTATATTGGATATATTGTCGGGTTCCTTCCGTTTCAATGTGGCAAATATATTTTTCGGTTGGACGAGATTCAAGGTCATGTCACTAATACATGTCATCTCTTCCGGTTTGAGCCGACTGTTAGGAGTGAATTAGTAGTGTTTTCATTTGTCAAATTAACTACCTTTTGAGCTAGAAGTGAACATATCTTGTGCTTTTTAAGGATTTTATCGTTAGAATTGAACTTTAGAGGTTCGATGCTAATTGTAGAACAACTTACGTCACTTTGGGTGTTATTTGTGCAGATATTGAAGTTAAGAAGCAAAGACGAAGAAACACGCAGGCGTAGAAGCTCTGAAGAAGAGAAATCACAAAGAAGTGGGATAAAGCAAAGGCCGAGCCGCGCCAATCATGGGCGAGACGCGCCAAACCCTCTGACTTGGGTTCGCGCCGCGCCAGTACGTGCTGAGCTGCGACAGCTGCGTTACAAAGACAAATTGTTATAAATAGAAGCTCTAATCCTCATAAGAGGGAGATCTTTGGTGAACGAAATTCATAGAGCAATCCTATTCCAGAGCAAACAACAACTTTCGACGGAGAATTCAAGATCAACTGAAGACATTCCCTTGATGAAGATGAATCTTTCCATGAAATCTTGTGTGTTCTTCATGGCTATGGAGAGCTAAACCCCATTAATGTGTTGAGTTTAAGGTAGTAGTTAACCTATGAAGATGCAATTACTTTGATGAATTCCTGTGAACAATTGTTTAAGCTTTATTATCAATGAAAAACCTTGCTTTTATTTTATATCATTGTTGAACTATCAATCGAGAGATAGGGTTTATACTTTCGCCCTAGGTTTTTATATTGACTTGTTGATTAATACTCAGAGATGAGGTTTTGAAGAAGTTTTCATATATCATCGTTATTCATTCCCTTTATCTTTATAGTTATTCTAAGAGATCGAATATCATACCGGTAGAGGTGGTTCTAGATTGATCATTAGACATAATATCAGTTTTGAGGATGAATGAAGATAATAACTTAGATAATGTTCACATGTGGATTAATTGATTATTGTATATGAATAGGTTGATGAACCCTAGAACTCAACATATTCATTCACCATTGTTATTCAATCTTTAAGCTTTTATTCATTTAAATCTTATTTTATTAATTGAAATTCGAGATCACATAATCAAACTAATACTTTTCATGACTCATTATAAAGTAACTATAGAACGGCAGCAAAATTACTCAGTCTCTATGGATACGATATATTAGAAAATATTTACCCTAAAATACTTTAAACACTGACATACACTAGGATGACCTTGTAACTTTGAGTACAATTCATGGTTATGCAAAACCACAAATAACACTAAATTTCCACTTCTTGCTAGCCAACATATAACCACAAAATTTAAAAGGGCACTCACATTTTATACTACCCGTGTCATCTCTTTTAAACTTCCGTAGAGGAGTATGTATTTCTCGCTTGTTTCGCACATTGTTACAAAAGCGTTTCTTCTTTCCGAACCATTATCTGATCTTCCTATTACCACACCAAAACTAAATCTAGTTGCAGTCATACGAATCCATGTGAGCTTGTTATCACGATGATCAAACTCTGGCTTATTATTAAAGTCACCGCCAACATCTACTGCCTTGACGACAACCCCTTGAACATTCGGAGAAACTTCGTATATAGAAACTAGTTATTTTGATATATTATCAGGGTGCACTGTCATACCCCAATTTTTGACCTAAGATACCACCTCATATCATTTGCATATGCATCATTTGCATCTCTAACAAATTGCATAGCTTGTGTTTGTTACTTGTGACTCAGCAGGATTTAATCAGGAAATCACTCATCAGTACAAATACCAATCAATTAGGGTTTTGTTCTCCCTTCATTTCAAATGAATCATCTTCATCAAAAATCAACATTTGGTCCTCAGAGATCCATCTCAACAAGCTCAAAGGCTCTGAATCGACTGAATTAGGGTTTTGACTGAAGATAGCACACTCCTGACTTTAGCTCAGGATTTGACATAATGACTTGGGACATGATATCAAGACCTCAAGTGCATCATTTTGACCTAATCCATTGGCTCATAACATCTCCTACACAAAGATTGATCAGACAAATCCTCAGATCAGGGTTTTGAATTATCAGGGACCAAAATCAGGGATCACATTTGGGAAACCCTAAAAACCCCCAGGGAGTCAATCAAAGGTTTCAATCATCTTCAAATAATCCCTATGACAACATCAAATGGAAATTACATCTCAATTCAAGATCCACAGTCATCAATTTCATCAGGTCGACAATTAGGGTTTTTGACCTAATTCACTGAACAACTGACTTTTTAATCAGGACATGGTGCCACAACTCAAACCATGGCTCAATATCCTCTAATTCTTCAATATGATTCATTCATACCATTCATTTGGTGAGGGTAGCCTGTTTCATTTGAAATCTCCAGAAACGCGATTCGTCTGAAAAAGTCAACTGTACAAGATCACCATTGACTTTTGGGGAATTTTGGTCAACCATGACTTTTGAAGTTTTAAATCATCAATATATGATATGAGAAGTCATTTGATCAAGAAAAATCAAGAAAATCAATCAAGAATCAAAAAGTCAAAAGTTTGACTTTCATACTTAGAAAATTTTTCTAAGTGTTTTTCATGGTTTTTTCCAAACTTTGGAGGGGAATAACTCAAAATTTCACCTACAAACTGAAAAAAACTTCCAACATGAAAGTTGTAGATTTTGATCCAATAAACAACTTTGACACATATAATTTTTTTCCATAAGATCAACCATTTAAGAGATATGGAGCTTCAAAGTTGGCATCTTATGAAAATTTCACTTAAAACTTCATTTTCTTCAAAGTTCATGGATCTTTTTCACCCATTTCCTTAAAGGTCTTGAAGAAACTTTCAACTAAGCTTTTGAAGTATGCAACATGAGCTTTCCAAAATGTCCAAGAGCATGAAAAAATATGGAGTGTAGCTATGGTTTTGAATTATGCATTTAGTGATCATTTTCACTTGAATTTTCACCATTTTTCACTAAGTTTCAAGACTACATTGCCTATAATCCAAGTAATGATGCAAAGAGGCAATAATTGAAGATATTTTCTCTGATTTGAGATCAGAATGGAAGAGGATAAGAAGCTTGAGTTTTAACCATGGTTTGGTCACTTTAACCATTTTGCATTAAATGTAAAAGATTCCTTTTTATCTCTTAAGCCAAATCATCAAACTTTGATCAAGTTGCAAAGCTCTGCATTCAGAACTCTTGGCCTATAAATAGAGGTCCAAACTTCATTGCAAATCACACCAAAACCTCACAATTATAGGTTTTCTCTCTTCTTTCTTGAATTACAAGTCATGTGTTTCAAAGTGAGGTAGAAAACTCAACCTCCAAACCTTGCAAATTCTGAACAAAGTGATGCTTCCCACAACTTCTAAATGTCATATATGATGTGTCTGAATCACTCATACACCCCAAAACACCTGAAAACTCAAAATCATCATCTCACCTCCAAATATGCATAACATGAGACTTATCATGCCAATTTTTGTTCAAGCTCAATTCTGTCCAAACTACCACTTCTAACATCATCCATATATCACATATGAACTATCCAATCCATCACATATAGCCAATAACCTCAGAATCATCAAATTCGATTCACTCTTGAAGCTTATGCAGATCGGGTACCATGGCCATGCCCAGATGAATTCAGATGGTTCCAAGCATCCAGACACCTTCCATAAGGTTCATTGAAGCTATCCAGATCATCAAACAACTTCTGTAACACCTCCAAGCAAGAATTCGATTCTCAGTTGTGCCGTTTTTAAGGTAAGTGCTCATGAACTTCAAATTCATACTTCCACGCATCATAAATGAAATGTGAGCATACCATCTTGTTTCTGCACCTATGAGGATCATTAACCCTCAATCAATTGCATCATAACTTACACATACACGATTTCACATTGAATTTCAGTTCTAGGGTTCTTCATGTTCATGCAAAAATTGACCCCTTTAGAGCAAAAATAAATGAATTCTGAGATCACCATCATGTTCCTTGTGAAAAACCGAGTGAGATAGACCCTTTGCTTGATCAAAACAACACAGTTTTAGAGATTTTCAAATTTCAGTTGGAGGGTTGTTCTTGGCGCGTTTTTGGTTCAAAGGATTTCTGGAAATTGATTTAAAATATAATTAATTCAACGCGTGTATATTACAAGCCACAAGCGTGGCTCAGTTGGCTTTTGTTTTGAGTAGTGACCTCAGGGTCACGAGTTCAAGTCCCTATGGGACCAAACCCTTCTTTTTTATCACTATTTCTCTTCATTTTCTTCACAACTTCAACCATTAATTTAACCAATCAAATTAACTCTTTTTTTATTCATTTTTTACACACTTATTATTTTATATATGTATTTTATGAATATAAAAAAAAATCACAAAAATATATTTGTTTAATACATTTTTAATTAAGTTTAAAATAACATATTTTAAGTGTTTTTTAATACTTTTAAATATTGTTTTTCACTTGATTTCTCAAACTTAATCACTTGTAAATATTTTTTGAGCAAACCCTAATCATCTAAGTGTCAATTGAAGACAATCTTTTTGTTTATCTTGATTAAATTAACTTCTTTCAAAATTCAAATCGTTTTAAAATAAACGATCATTCTTTTCAAAAACGATAAACCATTTTCTTTTGATTTTCAAAGAAAACTATTGATTAAATCTTTTTAATTGATCAATTGATTTTCAAAACGATGTGGGGCCTCTCGAATATTAGAGAGTGTAAGTCCCATTTCTTTTTTTTGTACAGTTTTCAAAACAATAAAACTTCTTCAAAACAAAATCTTTTCAAAACAATTTTCAAATCATTTTCAAAACAACAAAACTTCAAACTTTTCAAATATACCACGGGCCTCCATGTAGGTATAAGTCCCAAGCCCTTTTGTACATACCCACTCTAGTACATGAAATTAGGTATTTCATTGTACGCCTTTTGTACATATCTCAATCAATGTGTTTTTTAACTTTGAATAACAAACCAAAAATGAAGGTTTTCTTTAAATCTTCCCAAAAATATACCATGGGCCTCCATGTAGGTATAAGTCCCAAGCCCTTTTAAATACCTGTTTACATAGCTTTGAATAAACTCAAGTGGACCTCTCCCCGAGTGTGAGTCCCGAGCCTTGTGTATACAAATGGATCATGCTTACAGGTATATTTCCTTCATAAACTCCATTATATACACACACTTTGTCATATATGTATAACTGTTCATATTTGTTCATGTACTTGTTCATATTTGTTCGTACTTGTTCATACTTGTGATTGTGTTATATGCTTATTCAACTTAGTACAACACTAGGTTCCCCATAGCCTCCTATTGGGCTTCGTGCAAAGAATCTCCCTAGTTTAGGTTAGGACATAGAGTATGGTTTCCCGGTGAAATCGCTCTAAGAGCTCAAACCAACTATACCATGCCTCCCCTTGGGCTTTGTACAAACGAGTGACCCTCCCATAGCCTCCTCTTGGGCTTACAATGCAAGGACCCTGGATTGTCCCTCCCATAGCCTCCTCTTGGGCTTACAATGCAAGGACCCTCGGATAGCCTCCTCTTGGGCTTCGTACAAGGACCCACGGGCTTCTTATAAGCATCCCAAATATCCAAAACAAATACCCTAGGAGATTAGACATTTTTCATCTCTATGCTAGGAGTATCTCTTATATATCATCACAAACAATCAATCAATCAAACTTTTTTTGCCACAAATCAAACTTCTTTTTGCCACAAGGCTGGCTAATCAATCAAACCGTTTTGCCACCGTACTGGATGATTAATCAAAGTTTTTGTCACAAGGCTGACTTCATTGAAACTTTTGCCACAAGGCTGGCTGATTAATCAAAACTTTTTGTCACAAGGCTGACTTCATTAAAAGTTTTTGCCACAAGGCTGGTTAAACAAACAAAAATCAAACAGATGTATGTGATGATATAGATTAGATACATCTAGCATTTAGACGACATTTGTCTATTTTCCTTTGCTTCCACTAGCATAAGTGGGAACTACGATTGCTCTGACTTTCTCAACATCCCTTTGAGAATACGTAGGCACAAGGTCGATCCTTGGCGAGCAAAACAAAACACAAAAAACCATTCAAACCTTAGCACCCTTAGACCCCGAGCTACAGATGCTCTGATTCCCTCTAACGGATATGTATGCAGAGGATCGCGATGATCTTTGCGAGCATAATCAAACAAACACCTTAGGTCCCACCTATTTCACAAGAACCTCTCAATAACATGGAATGAAAAACAAAGCAAAGAAACCTATAGAGTACTATAGATACGTTGGGTGCTAATACCTTCCCTTCGTATAACCAACCCTCTTACCCAAGATCTCTCCCCCCACTTTTAGGTTATTGCAGCTTTTTCCCTTTTCCTCCTTTGGAAATAATAAAAAGTTTGGTCGAAACAAAGAAAAATCATTTTTTTTGAGCACTCGAGCCCAAAGAAGGCATCAGGTGTCTCATCCACAAAAAAGAGGAACAAAACGATTTTTCGCCCGCGACAGAAAAATGGCGACTTCACTGGGGATCATCTTTTTATTGTTTCCAAAGGAAGGGTTAATTCTATTTGCTTTATTTTTCATTTTTTATTATATGTGTGGTTCTTTGGTTCTGTTACTTGTGTGGTTCTGTTACAAGTGATACATTATGGACAAATCCTAACCCGGATTAAGTACACATAAGAAATTAGGTGGAGGGTATAGTCATGTGCAGGCGCACGTGAGAATCCTTCCGCTCAGTGGAGGTTCCTTGTTTGTAATATATGTTTAGCGAGTTAATTGCGAAGACATTGTTGCTTTCATTGAACTGTAGAAGCTGAGAGACTGTAGAACCCCAACCCATCCTGGCCTTATTAGGTTGTGGTGCAGAAACTATTCAGGTGAAGACTTGGATTAGTTGTCATGCGGAGAACCACACTCAGACGAGTTTTTCTTGAGAATATTGCTGGCTCATGAGTTTAATTGTGGAAAGCCAGTAATATCCGAAAGAAAAATGTAGACTCTGACGTATCAGTAGAACATGTTGTACAGGTGATTAACTAGAACTATCCCATGTTTGGTTCTCTGACCTCATGCTCGTGACGCTGGACCTTTGAACCTGTGTGTACCATGTTTGTGTTACCATGTTTGTGTTGCCATGTTTACAGTACCATGTTTGCGTTACCATGTTAGTTTTACCATGTTTGAATATGTGGCATCCATGCATCCATGCATTCATACATCCATAAAAAAATAAAAAAAATCTTTTTTCCATAAAAAAACATGATTCTTTCCAAACAATTAGAGAATTTTCTTTGCAAACATTATAGGATTAGGTTATGGAGTGGGTAAAAAGGCATACCAAGAGGTACGGTTTCAAAGAGCCTAATGTGGAAAGACTAAAAGAGTTAGCGTCTTTTGTACAAGATCCTTCTGATTTTAGGAAAAGCCATGGAAAGCTTTTGCCTATCTTGAACACTCATGTTGATGAAGGACTTCTCAAAACTCTGGTTCAGTTTTATGATCCCGTCTACCGGTGTTTTACCTTTCCAGACTATCAGTTGGTACCAACCTTGGAAGAATATGCCAATCTTTTGGGTATTCCTGTGTCTGACAAAATACCTTTCAATGGTTTGGAAGCCATTCCTAAGTCACCAGTCATTGCAACAGGTACCCACTTGAAGAAATCTGAAATAGAGAGTAATTGGACTACCAAAGGAAACCTTCCAGGTTTGCCTTCACAGTTTCTAATAAAGAGAGCCTTTGATTTCATCGAGACTGGAAGCATGATAGCTTTTGAAGCTGTACTAGCCTTGCTCATCTATGGGTTGGTTCTGTTTCCCAATATCGACGACTTTGTTGATATCAATGCCATAAAGGTCTTTTTGAATGGAAATCCCGTTCCGACTCTGCTTGGTGACATGTATTTCTCTGTCCATCATAGGAATCACCAAGGTGGTGGAATTATTGTATGTTGTGCACCTCTGTTGTTTAAATGGATTGTTTCACACTTACCTAAGTCTCCCATTTTCACGGAAAACCGGGAAGGTTTACGTTGGTCTCAAAGACTTATGTCTCTTACTAATAATGATATTCAGTGGTATACCTTGGCTCGCTGCGGTACAGAAACCATTGAAAGTTGTGGAGAATTCGCCAATGTACCCCTCATTGGTACACAAGGAGGAATTAACTACAATCCGGTCCTAGCCCGACAACAACTCGGATATGCAAATTCAACTAAACCCATTGGCCCTACAGTGGAAAGCTACTTCTATCAGGAAGGAAATGATCCTCAAGGGTTGAAGACAAAAATGGTGAAAGCCTGGTACGACATCCGATGGAAAGAAAAAGGTGAGATAAAGAACTGTATTGCTACGAACGCCTATACCTGTTGGGTGAAGAAAAGGGCAAAGGAGTTTCAAATGCCTTATGATTATGAAAAACCCATGTTCCCTGTGGTACCTCAACGACCCAACATTCCTGCTATGGAGGAATACCAAGACACTTTGACCAAGATGAGGATAGAAAAAGACGCTTGGAAAGAAAAATTTCGAAAAACTGATGTGGAAAACAGAAAGTTGAAGAAACAAGTGAAAGAACATGAAGAAACTCTCTATTATCAGGATGGATGGCTCATGAACAAAGATGAGAAGATCCGTCGGAAAGATGCCGCAATCAGAAGATACATCAAAGAAAGCAAGAAAAAGCTTGAAGGCTCAACAAGCAACGCTCCAACTCCTGACAATTGGAAGAATGTGGTTGACAAGCTGAGAGCTGAAAAGGCCGAGTTGAAAGCTTACTATGAGAAAGAAATCATGAAGCTCAAGCTGCACAATGCATTTGGTTCTTCGTCTGATGAAGATGTTTAGGATTTGTTTAGATTTTCATGTATCATTTGATTCTGTCAGGAGCTACGCTCCAATGTTGTAACATTTCCCATTGTTTCAATAAAAGAATTGTTTGTGTTCAAATATTTGCAAAGGAAATAATCTTTAAAATGTTTGGAAAAATCATAAATTTTCTTTTTTCATACATCATTCTGCATATCGAGTCTGTTGTATAGAGTCTCATCTTTTGGATCTTTCTCCATTAGATCGTCAAGCTGTCGCGTCTCAAAGTTTCTCGACCGCGCTCGCAATCAGATCACAGATACAATACTCGTTCAAGCAGAAGAAGAGTAATGGAACACTCTGAACAAGAGAATATTGAGCTTCGTGGTACAGTGACCACCCTTCAGGAAAAGTTGGAAAGTCTCACTACTCTGGTTGACTCCTTAATGGCCGCACAGAATCAGCCGCCGCCACCCAACAGTCAAGCAACGGTAACATCTGAAGTCACTACTCCAGTTTCTACGGTTGCATTCAACATTCCATCTTTCTCCATGCCAGAAGGTTGGGGCCCGCCTTTCAGCTTTGGTACAGGTTTCCGCCATAATTTCTCTGGGGTTCAAACAACTACAACTGAAGCGCCTGCTGCGCAAGGTTCGGCTTTTATTCCACATTCAGGGGTAACTTTTTCCCAAGTCACTATGGCACTTTCTCAACCCACTATGACGGTTCCGACCCCTACGGTTCACACTGTTTCTTATGACGGTAATGAGATTTATCATGATCAGGGTGATAGCACGAATCAGCGTAACCTTGTGGAAGATCTCCAAGAGCAGTTCAACAAGATTCAGCTGGAAGTTAAGGCTATTCGTGGCAAAGATCTGTTTGGAAAGAATGCCCAGGAGCTATGTTTGGTTCCCAGTGTACAAATACCGGCTAAGTTCAAGGTCCCAGACTTTGAGAAGTACAAAGGTAGTTCTTGTCCACAAAGTCATCTTGTGATGTATGCCAGAAAAATGTCTACTTATGTAGATAATCATCAGTTGCTCATCCATTACTTTCAAGACAGTTTGACTGGTGCCGCACTGAAGTGGTACACAGGCTTGGATAGCACTAATACTCGAACATTCAATGACCTAGGTGAGGCCTTTGTCCGACAATACAAGTATAACTCGGATATGGCTCCAGACAGAGATCAGCTTCGATCCATGGCTCAGAAAGACCATGAAGCTTTCAAAGAATATGCCCAACGATGGAGAGAAAGTGCTGCTCAGATTAATCCACCGTTAAAAGAGAAAGAGATGACAAAGATCTTCTTGAATACTCTCAGTCCGTTTTATTATGAACGCATGATTGCTAGTGCTCCAGGTGATTTCACCGAAATGGTAAACATGGGGATGCGTCTAGAAGAAGGAGTCCGAACCGGACGTCTGACTAAAGAAGGTGGATCTTCAAGCGGAACCAAAAAGTTCGGAAGTGGTTTCCAAAAGAAGAAGGAACAAAGTGTTGACATGGTGTCCCAAGGAAAGTCAAGAGGGAACGTCAATCGTCGACGACAGGTTGCTGCTATCACACCAGTCGTTAATACAGCACCAAATCCGAGATTTACCCCGCAGTTTCAACAACAACAGCCTCGACAACAGGCTCAGCAGTTCAACAATAATCAGAATCGTGTGCAAAGAGCTCCACAGTTTGATCCGATTCCAATGACCTATACAGAATTGTACCCTGCTTTGATTGAAAAAGGTCTCGTTCAAACTAGAGCACCACCACCAGTACCTGAGAAACTCCCATGGTGGTACAAAGCTGAGGTCTCATGCCCTTATCATCAAGGAGCACCTGGCCATGACCTTGAGCATTGCATAGCTTTGAAATATGAAGTTCAGAGGTTGGTTAGATCTAATCTCCTTTCTTTCAGAAATCTGAATCCTAATGTGCAAGCAAATCCGCTGCCCAATCATGGAGGGCATGTTGTAAACATGGTATATGGATGTCCTGGCCAATACCGAGTCTATAATATCAACTTCTCAAGAGCAGATTTGGTACAAATGCACGCTACTCTTTGTCGGGGGCCGAATTTTCGCCAACATCAATACGGTTCCTGTAGAATATGTTGTGTGGATCCTCACGGGTGTTCGATTGTGAGAAGAGATCTCCAAGTTTTGCTAGATAATGGTACTATTGAGATCTACAGAAATAGGGATGAAAATGAAGTTAACATGATAGGATGTTATCCGCATGAGCTTTTAGTCTCAGATATCAACTCGGAAATGCCTACAGTTAACGTCATCGTTCCTCATTTCAACATGCCTGAGCGCATGGAAGTTACTTACAACAAGCCGAAGGTTCCAATTGCTCCTTTGATCATTTGTCTACCTGGACCTGTTCCTTATGGCTCTGACAAGGCAATTCCATACAACTACAATGCAACAATGATAAAGGATGGACAAGAAGTTCCTTTACCAACTCTCTCATCTGTCGAAAACATCGCTGATGTGAGTCGAGTAACAAGAAGTGGACGTGTGTATACTCCACTACCTCCGAAGCAGCCTATTGCTCCTGCTACCGGACAAAATCCTGTCAATACACCAGTGAGGAATCCTGAGGAAACTCCTGTCAGCAATACAAGCACTGATGTTGGTCAGTCCAGTGGAACCAATGTCAATCCTGACTTTGACGAAATTTTGAAGCTTATCAAAAGAAGCGAATACAAGATTGTGGATCAGCTTATGCAGACTCCTTCAAAAATCTCAATACTTTCATTGCTGTTGAATTCAGAAGCCCACAGGGAAGCCCTGATGAAGGTCTTAGATCAAGCTTTTGTAGACCATGATGTGACTGTTGACCATTTTGATGGGATAATAGCCAACATAACTGCTTGCAACAATTTAAGCTTCTGTGATGAAGAACTCCCCGAGGAGGGTAAAAATCACAATCTTGCTTTGCACATTTCTATGAACTGTCAGTCAGACTCTTTGTCCAATGTGTTGGTAGACACCGGATCTTCCTTGAATGTTATGCCAAAGACGACTCTTGCTCGCTTGTCTTACCAAGGAATGCCTATGAAGTTCAGTGGTGTAGTTGTCAAAGCATTTGATGGATCGCGAAAATCTGTTATCGGCGAAGTCAACCTTCCCATGACAATTGGTCCGCATACATTTCAAATCACTTTCCAAGTCATGGACATTCAAGCTGCTTATAGCTGTCTGTTAGGGCGACCATGGATCCATGAAGCAGGGGCAGTAACTTCTACGCTCCATCAAAAGTTAAAATTTGTAACAAATGGAAAATTGGTAACAATAAGTGGAGAACAAGCCTTGATGGTGAGCCATTTATCCAATTTCTCTTTCATAAGTGCTGATGATGTGGAAGGAACTCAATTCCAAGGTCTCTCTTTAGAAGACGAATCTTCCAAGAAGAAAGCATCGATCTCTTCTTACAAAGAGGCAGTAAAAGTAGTGAAAGATGGAACTACCACTGGCTGGGGGCAAGTTGTGATCCCTACCAAGAATGAAACTAGAGCAGGTCTCGGATGTTCACCAACATTCTCAAACTGCACCAAGAAGAATGAAACCCTTCGACCGATCAAAGAAACGTTCCATAGTGGAGGGTTCCTTAATCCGATTCCTCAAGAGGTTAATGTCCTTATCGAAGAATGCATCGAAGAAGGTCTACTAGATCCTGAAGAAGAATGGAAATGTTATCTCAATGACTCGGGATATATATCTCAGGAAGAACCATCGGAGAAACCCAAAGGCAAAGAAACTGAGCCTGTTCCTGCAGAGGTTTGGGACACCTTGGGACAACCAAGTGGAAAATTTGATTATATAGTGAAATACACTGCACCTGAAAGTTACAAGATTGCGATTGAAGATATTCAACCAACTGGATGGGGAGATTCCTTTGAATATGATAGTCAACCAGAAGAGGTTTATCAGCCCTGTCAATTTTCTCAGCAGCCTGAAATTACTGAAGATTTCGGATTCAATGCATCTGCCAAGGTTTATAATCCTGAAGGTGGTTATTATCACATAAATGCCATTTTTGAAGATGAAGGGGAAGATGGTCCCGCAACTGATTCAGAAAGTATCGCTGACAATGAGTCTCTTCATCCTGAAGACTGGGAAATACATCCTGAAAATTCTGAAGATTGTGACTCGTCTTATGCTCTTCAAGAGGTAGAAGAAGACCGTTTCAACTCTACAAAGAACAAGGTTGACAAACCAGGACCTTCAAATCCTGCTCGACCAGCGGTCAATGTCAATGCTGGAGATAACTCTGAAGAGAATTTTCCTGAATACATAATACACAGAGGAGTTCGTTGCTACTGGAAAGCTGTCGACGTTCCGAATGTTGTTCGCCGCTCAAAGTAATCACCTCGCTGTTATTTTGACCTCCTGCCTTGCCCAAAGCAGAGAGATGTTTTATAGGGCTTTTCTTTTAAATGTTCCGCCCAAATAACTTTGTGTATAGGGCTTTGTTTTAAAAGTTTCCCTCTTTGTCCTGCCCAAGACAAATGAGTTTGTGTTTAGGGCTTTGTTTCAAAGATGAATCATAAATAAAGTGTCATTTTGAATTCCCTACATTATATGTTTTATCTTTGTTTTTTTTCTGGAAATGGTAATCCTAAAAAACCAAAAAAAAACTTTCTCAAAAAAAAATAAATAAAAATAAAAAAAATCTGCATGCACTCCTGCATTCATAAATTTTCTGAAATAGATATAAATCACATGTGCAGATTAACTATTGATAAACCCATTGAATGCAATAACCCTATGCCCTCTCCCAACTTTGAGTTTCCTGTGTTCGAAGCCGAAGAAGAGGAAGAAGAGGAGATCCCGGACGAGATCTCTCGATTACTTAAGCACGAGGAAAGAGCCATTCTGCCTCACAAAGAGCCTTTAGAAAAGATCAACTTGGGTTCTGAAGAAGACAAAAAAGAAGTGACCATTGGATCGCTGCTTGATACTGATGTCAAGAGTAAGTTGACAGACCTTCTCAAAGAATATGTTGACGTGTTTGCCTGGTCCTACCAAGACATGCCTGGGTTGGATACCAATATTGTTCAGCATTACTTGCCATTGAAGCCAGAATGTCCGCCAGTTAAGCAGAAATTACGAAGGACTCACCCTGATATGGCTAACAAGATCAAAGTGGAAGTTCAAAAGCAACTCGACGCAGGTTTTCTTATCACCTCTGAGTATCCTCAATGGTTGGATAACATAGTGCCAGTTCCGAAGAAAGATGGCAAGGTCAGAATGTGTGTTGACTACCGTGACTTGAATAAGGCCAGTCCAAAAGATGACTTTCCATTACCGCATATCGACATGCTGGTTGATAACACTGCTAAGTTCAACGTCTTTTCCTTCATGGACGGTTTCTCCGGTTATAATCAGATTAAGATGGCTCCTGAAGACATGGAGAAGACATCTTTCATCACCCCATGGGGTACCTTTTGCTACAAAGTGATGCCGTTTGGATTGAAGAATGCCGGCGCAACTTACCAAAGGGCAATGACTACTCTCTTCCATGACATGATGCATAAAGAAATTGAAGTTTATGTGGACGACATGATAGCCAAGTCCAGCACAGAAGAAGAACATATTGAATACCTTTTGAAGTTGTTTCAACGACTAAGGAAATATCAGCTTCGCTTGAATCCTAACAAATGTACTTTTGGGGTTAGATCTGGAAAACTCTTGGGTTTCATTGTCAGCCAAAGAGGTATTGAAGTAGATCCCGACAAAGTCAGAGCTATTCAAGAGATGCCTGCACCAAAAACTGAAAAGCAAGTAAGAGGATTTCTCGGACGATTGAACTATATCTCCAGATTTATCTCTCAAATGACTGCTACTTGTGGGCCAATTTTCAAGCTTCTCCGCAAAGATCAAGGGGTTGTATGGACTGAAGATTGCCAGAAAGCGTTCGACAGTATCAAGGAATACCTGTTAGAACCACCAATATTGATTCCTCCAGTTGAAGGAAGACCATTAATCATGTACCTTGCTGTGTTAGAAGAATCCATGGGTTGTATGCTTGGACAACAAGATGAAACCGGTAAGAAGGAGCATGCTATCTATTACCTGAGTAAGAAATTCACAGATTGTGAGTCTCGTTACTCCATGCTCGAAAAAACATGTTGTGCTTTGGCTTGGGCTTCAAAACGTCTCCGCCAGTACATGATCAACAATACTACTTGGTTAATCTCCAAAATGGATCCGATCAAGTACGTCTTTGAGAAGCCTGCCTTAACAGGAAGGATTGCCCGATGGCAAATGCTGTTATCCGAATATGACATTGAATACCGTGCTCAAAAAGCGGTCAAAGGAAGCATTCTCGCCGATCACTTGGCGCATCAACCAATTAATGAATATCAATCTCTCAAGTTTGACTTTCCTGATGAAGATGTCATGTACTTGAAGATGAAAGATTGTGACGAACCGTTACCCGAAGAAGGTCCTGAGCCTGGATCAAGATGGGGCCTAATTTTTGATGGAGCAGTAAACGCTTTTGGCAATGGAATTGGGGCAATAATCATCACTCCCAAGGGTACTCATATCCCGTTCTCCGCCAGATTGCTATTTGATTGCACCAACAACATCGCAGAATATGAAGCTTGTATCATGGGTCTCGAAGAAGCCATTGACCTAAGAATCAAGATCCTGGACATATATGGAGATTCAGCCCTTGTGATCAACCAAATCAAAGACAAGTGGGAAACTTACCACCCTGGTTTGATTCCTTACAGAGATTATGCAAGACGTCTGTTGACTTTCTTCAACAAGGTTGAATTGCATCATATACCTCGAGATCAGAATCGAATGGCAGACGCCTTGGCTACTCTATCTTCCATGTTCAAAGTCAATCATTGGAATGATATGCCTACAGTCAGGATCACGCGCCTTGAAAGGCCCGCCTATGTGTTTGCAACCGAAGCAGTCATCGATGATAAACTGTGGTTCCACGACATCAAACGCTTCCTTCAAACTCAAGAGTACCCGCTTGGGGCATCAAACAAAGATAAGAAAACTCTAAGGAGACTTTCTGGCAGTTTCTTCCTGAATGGAGATGTGCTATACAAAAGAAACTTCGACATGGTTTTGCTCAGATGCGTGGACAGACACGAAGCAGACATGTTAATGCATGAAGTGCATGAAGGGTCCTTTGGAACTCATTCAAACGGGCATGCGATGTCCAAGAAAATCTTAAGAGCAGGATACTATTGGTTGACAATGGAATCAGACTGTTACAAACACGTGAAGAGATGTCACAAGTGCCAGATCTACGCAGATAAGATCCATGTGCCACCGACTCTACTCAATGTTCTCTCATCTCCATGGCCTTTCTCCATGTGGGGTATCGACATGATTGGAATGATCGAACCGAAAGCTTCAAACGGTCATCGTTTCATCTTAGTAGCTATTGATTACTTCACCAAATGGGTCGAAGCAGCATCTTACGCCAATGTTACAAGACAAGTGGTTGTGAAGTTTATCAAGAATAACATCATTTGCCGATATGGTATTCCCAGCAAGATCATTACTGACAATGGTTCAAACTTGAATAACAAAATGATGAAAGAATTATGTGAGGAATTCAAGATTGAGCATCACAACTCTTCTCCTTACAGACCGAAAATGAACGGCGCCGTTGAAGCTGCTAACAAGAACATTAAGAAGATCGTCCAGAAAATGGTCGTCACTTACAAAGACTGGCATGAAATGCTACCATTTGCTTTACATGGGTACCGTACTTCAGTGCGTACTTCAACAGGGGCAACTCCCTTTTCTCTAGTATACGGCATGGAAGCTGTGCTCCCCGTAGAAGTTGAAATTCCATCAATGAGAGTCCTCATGGAGACTAAGTTATCAGAGACTGAATGGTGTCAAAGCAGATACGATCAGTTGAACTTAATCGAAGAAAAACGTATGACTGCTCTATGCCATGGACAGTTGTACCAAGCAAGGATGAAACAAGCTTTCAACAAAAAGGTTCGACCTCGTGAATTTCAAGAAGGCGACCTCGTGCTTAAAAAGATTTTGTCTTTTCAACCAGATTCTAGGGGCAAATGGTCTCCTAATTACGAAGGCCCGTATGTTGTCAGAAGAACATTTTCTGGCGGCGCCATGACTCTTGCAACCATGGATGGAGATGAACTCCCGCATCCTGTGAATGCTGATGCAGTCAAGAAATACTTTGTCTAAAAAAATACAAAAGAACAGCTCGGTAAGTCGAAAACCCGCAAAGGGCGACTTAGGCAAAAATGAGCGTCTCGGTGGATTGAAAACCCGAAAGGGCGGTCCAGGAAAAAATTAGAGACAATAAACAGAAAAAATTCATCCTGGTAGATTGAAAACCTGAAAGGGCAATCTAGGCAAAAATTAGGGATTCGTGACAAAGTAACTGCATCAGTCCGTACTTCGTCACCTGAAGAGTCTGTACTTCATCAAAGGATCTTCGATCAAATCATCGCCAATCTGAAGCAACAAGCACAGTTGGAACTCAAAGTTGTTAGGGGGAATAGTGGTTATTGCTTTCAATGTAGCCTTTTCCGCATAATTACCATTTCCAACTTTTGTAAATACTCTATGGAATCACGCCTTTAGCTGATTACCATCCTATTAAATAAATTTGAGCCTTGTGCCCATTTGTTTGCAATCTCTAATTTCTTTCAGCTTGCAAAATGACGCTTTAATTGTGTTATTCGTTTTTGAAAGAAAAAAAAAAGAGAAAAAAAAGTTTTAAATGAATTTACTTTTCTTTTTCAAAATAAAAGCGAAATTTTCCTTTAAGTTGTGAGCAACAGAAGGAACATCAACAGCTATCTCCATAGGATGAATCAAAGATTATGATAGGAAAAGGTCCTTTATCCACAGTGAAGAAGCTCTTCTATCCCCAGTGAAGAAGGTCTTTTATCCCCAGTGAAGAAGATTTTCCATCTCCAGTGAAGAAGTTCTTCCATCTCAATAAGAAAAGATGCTCATCTTCCCCAGAGAAGTTGAAAGCATGCAGCATATTCATCACATGTGTTATCTACACCGTGTTGAAAAACATTTGCCAAGTATCTGGTTGTATTGCGGCGTTGGTCCATCTCCAGTATATACTTCTTTGTCTGTCAGTATCGTCAGCATGCATGCTACATTCATGACATTCATCATTCATACATATTTTCATCATTTATGCATTCTTGCATTTTTCAATGTCTGCTTAAAATCACTTGTTTAGGATATATCTATCCCAAAAAGTAGAAGAAAAAGAAAAAAGAAAAGAAAAAAAGAAAAAAAGAAGAAAGAAAAGAAAGCAGATATGGGCGTGTCATCTCTCCAGTAGGTTGTCACCCATAAGCAGAAAAAAAACATTTTCTTTCTCCAGTTCCCCACTGAGATCATTCCTCGTGGAAGAAGGTTGCTTTAGTTTCTCCTCTCAAAACAAAGGAGAAAATACCCAGTTGAGTTCATTCCTCATGGGTACAAAGTCTTGTTTGAATGTCTCTTTCCAATTCATTCTTGGTTAGAACTTTGTCTTTACCAGAGATTCAAATTCCGATAGAGTCGTAAAAAACAGACAATAAGCAATAGCCTCATCATCCGAGCAGCTTATGTCTCTTCCAAAAGACTTTTCCTCTCTAGGAAATCAATCATGAAGACCATTTGACAAATCAGGGCCTTATTACTGTTCACAAGGCTGAATAACCAGTAATTTCCCTAGCAAAGTCTCCAAAATCATTTTATCACTCGGCTGATAATTGATCATGTCTTCAAAACCACTATCACGAGGCTGGTAGTCGGTAACCTTTTGTTCTGGTTATATTATTAAACATGTCTATCACCATGCTGATAGTCGGTAATATTAACCAAACCTTTGAAACTCTTTTTTTTTACCTTGTCAAGTCTATCACAACGCTGGTAGTCGGTAATACAGTTTCATACCTTTCACCTTCGCATTATTAAACAAGTCTATCCCCATGCTGATAGTCGATAATGTCGATAGGTAAGCTTTTCTTACAAAGCTATCATTCTCCGGTGAAGCATACACTTGCTTTCTCGAAAAGACAAAACGGATTCTCTTCCAAAAATGGACTGAGACGTCCTTCCCAATCTCTTGTCCCCAGTGGAGTCAGTTCTTGATATCCCCTCGGTAAAGATATCCTTGCATCATTCGCAATTTTGGTATCTTAGGTCCAAAATTTGCGTCTTCTGATATTTAAGTCTCTTCCACCCTATCAAAACGAAGATTTTCAATCTTCATGTCTCAGGTTGAAGAAACTTAAATAGGGGCATCTGTCATACCCCAATTTTTGACCTAAGATACCACCTCATATCATTTGCATATGCATCATTTGCATCTCTAACAAATTGCATAGCTTGTGTTTGTTACTTGTGACTCAGCAGGATTTAATCAGGAAATCACTCATCAGTACAAATACCAATCAATTAGGGTTTTGTTCTCCCTTCATTTCAAATGAATCATCTTCATCAACAATCAACATTTGGTCCTCAGAGATCCATCTCAACAAGCTCAAAGGCTCTGAATCGACTGAATTAGGGTTTTGACTGAAGATAGCACACTCCTGACTTTAGCTCAGGATTTGACATAATGACTTGGGACATGATATCAAGACCTCAAGTGCATCATTTTGACCTAATCCATTGGCTCATAACATCTCCTACACAAAGATTGATCAGACAAATCCTCAGATCAGGGTTTTGAATTATCAGGGACCAAAATCAGGGATCACATTTGGGAAACCCTAAAAACCCCCAGGGAGTCAATAAAAGGTTTCAATCATCTTCAAATAATCCCTATGACAACATCCAATGGAAATTACATCTCAATTCAAGATCCACAGTCATCAATTTCATCAGGTCGACAATTAGGGTTTTTGACCTAATTCACTGAACAACTGACTTTTTAATCAGGACATGGTGCCACAACTCAAACCATGGCTCAATATCCTCTAATGCTTCAATATGATTCATTCATACCATTCATTTGGTGAGGGTAGCCTGTTTCATTTGAAATCTCCAGAAACGCGATTCGTCTGAAAAAGTCAACTGTACAAGATCACCATTGACTTTTGGGGAATTTTGGTCAACCATGACTTTTGAAGTTTTAAATCATCAATATATGATATGAGAAGTCATTTGATCAAGAAAAATCAAGAAAATCAATCAAGAATAAAAAAGTCAAAAGTTTGACTTTCATACTTAGAAAATTTTTCTAAGTGTTTTTCATGGTTTTTTCCAAACTTTGGAGGGGAATAACTCAAAATTTCACCTACAAACTGAAAAAAACTTCCAACATGAAAGTTGTAGATTTTGATCCAATAAACAACTTTGACACATATAATTTTTTTCCATAAGATCAACCATTTAAGAGATATGGAGCTTCAAAGTTGGCATCTTATGAAAATTTCACTTAAAACTTCATTTTCTTCAAAGTTCATGGATCTTTTTCACCCATTTCCTTAAAGGTCTTGAAGAAACTTTCAACTAAGCTTTTGAAGTATGCAACATGAGCTTTCCAAAATGTCCAAGAGCATGAAAAAATATGGAGTGTAGCTATGGTTTTGAATTATGCATTTAGTGATCATTTTCACTTGAATTTTCACCATTTTTCACTAAGTTTCAAGACTACATTGCCTATAATCCAAGTAATGATGCAAAGAGGAAATAATTGAAGATATTTTCTCTGATTTGAGATCAGAATGGAAGAGGATAAGAAGCTTGAGTTTTAACCATGGTTTGGTCACTTTAACCATTTTGCATTAAATGTAAAAGATTCCTTTTTATCTCTTAAGCCAAATCATCAAACTTTGATCAAGTTGCAAAGCTCTGCATTCAGAACTCTTGGCCTATAAATAGAGGTCCAAACTTCATTGCAAATCACACCAAAACCTCACAATTATAGGTTTTCTCTCTTCTTTCTTGAATTACAAGTCATGTGTTTCAAAGTGAGGTAGAAAACTCAACCTCCAAACCTTGCAAATTCTGAACAAAGTGATGCTTCCCACAACTTCTAAATGTCATATATGATGTGTCTGAATCACTCATACACCCCAAAACACCTGAAAACTCAAAATCATCATCTCACCTCCAAATATGCATAACATGAGACTTATCATGCCAATTTTTGTTCAAGCTCAATTCTGTCCAAACTACCACTTCTAACATCATCCATATATCACATATGAACTATCCAATCCATCACATATAGCCAATAACCTCAGAATCATCAAATTCGATTCACTCTTGAAGCTTATGCAGATCGGGTACCATGGCCATGCCCATATGAATTCAGATGGTTCCAAGCATCCAGACACCTTCCATAAGGTTCATTGAAGCTATCCAGATCATCAAACAACTTCTGTAACACCTCCAAGCAAGAATTCGATTCTCAGTTGTGCCGTTTTTAAGGTAAGTGCTCATGAACTTCAAATTCATACTTCCACGCATCATAAATGAAATGTGAGCATACCATCTTGTTTCTGCACCTATGAGGATCATTAACCCTCAATCAATTGCATCATAACTTACACATACACGATTTCACATTGAATTTCAGTTCTAGGGTTCTTCATGTTCATGCGAAAATTGACCCCTTTAGAGCAAAAATAAATGAATTCTGAGATCACCATCATGTTCCTTGTGAAAAACCGAGTGAGATAGACCCTTTGCTTGATCAAAACAACACAGTTTTAGAGATTTTCAAATTTCAGTTGGAGGGTTGTTCTTGGCGCGTTTTTGGTTCAAAGGATTTCTGGAAATTGATTTAAAATATAATTAATTCAACGCGTGTATATTACAAGCCACAAGCGTGGCTCAGTTGGCTTTTGTTTTGAGTAGTGACCTCAGGGTCACGAGTTCAAGTCCCTATGGGACCAAACCCTTCTTTTTTATCACTATTTCTCTTCATTTTCTTCACAACTTCAACCATTAATTTAACCAATCAAATTAACTCTTTTTTTATTCATTTTTTACACACTTATTATTTTATATATGTATTTTATGAATATAAAAAAAAAATCACAAAAATATATTTGTTTAATACATTTTTAATTAAGTTTAAAATAACATATTTTAAGTGTTTTTTAATACTTTTAAATATTGTTTTTCACTTGATTTCTCAAACTTAATCACTTGTAAATATTTTTTGAGCAAACCCTAATCATCTAAGTGTCAATTGAAGACAATCTTTTTGTTTATCTTGATTAAATTAACTTCTTTCAAAATTCAAATCGTTTTAAAATAAACGATCATTCTTTTCAAAAACGATAAACCATTTTCTTTTGATTTTCAAAGAAAACTATTGATTAAATCTTTTTAATTGATCAATTGATTTTCAAAACGATGTGGGGCCTCTCGAATATTAGAGAGTGTAAGTCCCATTTCTTTTTTTTTTGTACAGTTTTCAAAACAATAAAACTTCTTCAAAACAAAATCTTTTCAAAACAGTTTTCAAATCATTTTCAAAACAACAAAACTTCAAACTTTTCAAATATACCACGGGCCTCCATGTAGGTATAAGTCCCAAGCCCTTTTGTACATACCCACTCTAGTACATGAAATTAGGTATTTCATTGTACGCCTTTTGTACATATCTCAATCAATGTGTTTTTTAACTTTGAATAACAAACCAAAAATGAAGGTTTTCTTTAAATCTTCCCAAAAATATACCATGGGCCTCCATGTAGGTATAAGTCCCAAGCCCTTTTAAATACCTGTTTACATAGCTTTGAATAAACTCAAGTGGACCTCTCCCCGAGTGTGAGTCCCGAGCCTTGTGTATACAAATGGATCATGCTTACAGGTATATTTCCTTCATAAACTCCATTATATACACACACTTTGTCATATATGTATAACTGTTCATATTTGTTCATGTACTTGTTCATATTTGTTCGTACTTGTTCATACTTGTGATTGTGTTATATGCTTATTCAACTTAGTACAACACTAGGTTCCCCATAGCCTCCTATTGGGCTTCGTGCAAAGAATCTCCCTAGTTTAGGTTAGGACATAGAGTATGGTTTCCCGGTGAAATCGCTCTAAGAGCTCAAACCAACTATACCATGCCTCCCCTTGGGCTTTGTACAAACGAGTGACCCTCCCATAGCCTCCTCTTGGGCTTACAATGCAAGGACCCTGGATTGTCCCTCCCATAGCCTCCTCTTGTGCTTACAATGCAAGGACCCTCGGATAGCCTCCTCTTGGGCTTCGTACAAGGACCCACGGGCTTCTTATAAGCATCCCAAATATCCAAAACAAATACCCTAGGAGATTAGACATTTTTCATCTCTATGCTAGGAGTATCTCTTATATATCATCACAAACAATCAATCAATCAAACTTTTTTGCCACAAATCAAACTTCTTTTTGCCACAAGGCTGGCTAATCAATCAAACCGTTTTGCCACCGTACTGGATGATTAATCAAAGTTTTTGTCACAAGGCTGACTTCATTGAAACTTTTGCCACAAGGCTGGCTGATTAATCAAAACTTTTTGTCACAAGGCTGACTTCATTAAAAGTTTTTGCCACAAGGCTGGTTAAACAAACAAAAATCAAACAGATGTATGTGATGATATAGATTAGATACATCTAGCATTTAGACGACATTTGTCTATTTTCCTTTGCTTCCACTAGCATAAGTGGGAACTACGATTGCTCTGACTTTCTCAACATCCCTTTGAGAATACGTAGGCACAAGGTCGATCCTTGGCGAGCAAAACAAAACACAAAAAACCATTCAAACCTTAGCACCCTTAGACCCCGAGCTACAGATGCTCTGATTCCCTCTAAGGGATATGTATGCAGAGGATCGCGATGATCTTTGCGAGCATAATCAAACAAACACCTTAGGTCCCACCTATTTCACAAGAACCTCTCAATAACATGGAATGAAAAACAAAGCAAAGAAACCTATAGAGTACTATAGATACGTTGGGTGCTAATACCTTCCCTTCGTATAACCAACCCTCTTACCCAAGATCTCTCCCCCCACTTTTAGGTTACTGCAGCTTTTTTCCTTTTCCTCCTTTGGAAATAATAAAAAGTTTGGTCGAAACAAAGAAAAATCATTTTTTTTGAGCACTCGAGCCCAAAGAAGGCATCAGGTGTCTCATCCACAAAAAAGAGGAACAAAACGATTTTTCGCCCGCGACATGCACCATACCTATTTGTAAACAATAAAAAAATAGCACAAAATTACAAAACTGCTGCACAAAAACAGCACATACATGTTACAGAGATGTACATGCGGAAGTGTCACTACAACATATATTGTCTCTAGCAACACTTTTTTAGGCAATAGGCCAAAAGTGTTGCCTAAAATATATTTCTGACAACATCTACTTGATGCCAACAATTGTTTAACAACAACGTATAAATGTTCCTTAAACTCTCTATGGGGACGATTTTGAAGCGTACTCATGCATTTGTTTGACAATACTCGATAAATGACCCCTAAGATATTTATGAGAACCTTTTTTTATTGTTGTATTTTTTTTAACCAAAGACTTTTTAAGTGTTGCATATGAATTTAACATCAATGAAAAATTTAGCGGTAACTATCCCTCCAAACACACACAAGTTCATTTATTATATGTAGTATACTTTTGGCTTTTATTTTAATTATTTTAAAAATTGTTGATTTATTATGATTTTTTTAATCAATTAAAAATATTCTAACAATAATAATTTATTTAAATAATATAAAATAATATTTTAAGTGTTGCATTACGTAGAGAGAAAAACCTATAATAAAAAACAGAAACATTATTAGTCCAAAAAAAACTTAGTAATAAAAATTATGTTTTTTCTTTGCCAATAAAAAAACAACTATATTTTAGGTTAGCGTATCGTTTCAATTATTTTCCAGAAACCTCTTCTTCAAACTCTCGTAGAACTTTCTGTCTTCCATTCAATTTTTCAAATTTGTTTTCCAATTTCATTCTTGTTTACCTCATAAACCAATTCCAAACATATTTTGATTTTCACCTTAGAGTTTGAATCGATTTCCACCGTCGAAACCCAAATCGGTTTTGACATTCACCCCCAAAATCGATTTCGAATTTGACCACCAAAATTACTTTCGACTTTCATCTCTAAAATCGATTTAGAATTTGACCACCAAAATTACTTTCGACCATCAAAGTTCTTCCCTCTTTTTGTTATCACTTGTCCCAACTCCGGTAAGAATCAAAAACCTTTAATATTTCATTTATATGAATTTGTATATATAATTATTAATGTTATTATATTGATTTGGAAGCTGCAAGATTGAATGTTCAATGTTAATATAACTTTTTCATTTGTTTGCTCATATGTATCTTGGATTAAGCTTGTTTCAATGTAATAGTTAACTTTAATTTTAGTTTCAACTGGTTTTGAACATGGACTACATTCATTGTTTTTGAATGAGGTTTGTCAGAATAACTCATTTGGTTAGTTGTCTCCAATGAATATGTCCATGAAGTATGAAGTCTAAACCAACCATTTTTGGTGTATTTTATAACTTTTGGACAATAGTCTTTTGCACAAAAAATAAGGTTGCAGATTTTATTTTAGTATTTGATAAGTAGTAGTATTCTTGAATTGCTTATTTCTTTTCTCAGGCAGCTTGATTGGATGGAAGATAGATCTCTTGATCAAGTATTAATAATTGTAAAAGGTAATTTTTATGAATGCCTACTCTTTCAGTACTGTGTGGTTGTCTAATTTTTTTTGTCTAAGTTATGACCTTTAGTTGAAAAGTCACCTTGGATGAATACATACCATTTTATTGTTTGTTTCTTTATGAATCTTGTTTTAGTCATTGAGCTTACACTAGAGAGGAATACATGTTGTCATTATAAATTCCAAAAGAAGTGACATGCAACACAATGAGTATTATCTTTTACAATTTCACATTGGTGGTTGTAATTAATATGTTACAAGAGGATAGCTTTTGGAGTCATACTTATGATTTTAATCACGTGCGTTTTCAATTCTACATATTAACATTTGAGATTTACATTATAATTTGAAGTTTGAAATTTGTATCATTTCATTTTTTTTTGCAGCTCACACAAACTCTTCCAGATAGCTTATTTATTGATGTTAATAGAAGATGTCCAGGATAAAGATATACTATATAGATGTTATAGAAAAATGTTAATTAGGATGGCTGAATGATTTAAGTCATATGAGTTTTAATATTGGAGTTCTACATGTTTTAAGTTTGTTGTAGTTTTAAGATTGGGTTTAATTAGATTGTAGTTTGATGTTGTAGTTTTATGATTGTAATATTTGTTGATGTACATGAATAATGTTCTTTTGCAGTGTATTTGTACATATAATGACTTGAAGGTTTAATGTACTGTTCAAAAAGAGAAACTTAAGAATTTTAAATGTCTCTTTGGATAAAACAAATCTGAAAGAGAAACTTAAGAATTTTAAATGGCCCTTTGGATAAAACAAATTTCAAAGTTTGTAGTTTTTAATTTTGTTACTAAACATTTGAAATCCTCCAATGATTAAAAAAAAAAAGATAGATTATCTATTTTCTGCTTTTATGTTGTTGGTGATATGTGGTTTTATGGGTTCAAGGCTTACCATTTTTATCCTCTCTATTAAATGTTTAGGGGTCGTTTGTAAATTGTAAGTAGAAATGGCAACGCTTAAAACGTGTTGCCTTAGATGTGGAAGATAATCGTCCCCTATTCTTATAGTATAGGCGACGTTTATAAATAGTGTCTCCATAGAGTGAGAAAAACGTTGCCACAGAAAATAGGCAACGCTCGCATAAGAGACGCCTTAAAAATGTCGCCTATTCTTTTAGGCAACGCTTTTTATAGTTATGGCAACAATTTTCAAGTGTTCTTAGAGATGATAAATGTTGTAGTGTGTTCATCTTCAACACGTTCTGTTGATGTACCTCCGAAGGCAACTTTGTTTTTTTTTTACAAAACTTTGATGATTAATGTGAGCAATGTAATGGACAAAGTTGAATCTTTATCTGAAATTCAATCTTCTCTTGCTCCCTTTGATTTGTTGCACAAAAAGTTAGATTTTTAGAGTGAAAAATGATATTGATGATGTAGGTTTTTTAGGATGGTGAAGGTGAGTGTGGAAGAAGAAAAACAACAATGGGGATGATCTTGCAGGTTTAAAATATAGTAGAAAGTTCCGGAGCTATATCTACGGAACATTATGGCGCTAAGACGTTCTGTATATATCGCTCTGGAAAAAAAAGCAAATTCTGAACAACAAAAGGTGCTTCCTGATATGTATCTCTGAAAGCAGAGGGTGTTAATATAATTGCATCAGATGCCTAAGATTATCAAGAGATGGATTAAAATATTATCTAGGATAAACTAGACTATCTGTTACGAGTCTACATGATCATCAAACATAATTTTAGGAGAGATGTAAAGTTTTTAGAAATTTTAACCCTAAAAACCTAGTAGAAAAGTTAATGATAGTTTAATCTTAAATACGCACAAGTCTAACTTAAAAACCTCTCATTAGCAGCCCTTAAAAATTTAAGGACTAGAGTGGTCATTAGAACTACATTCAAAATGATTAAAATGAAATCGAGAGGGTAATATTATACAAGACTCATAAATATTTTGAACGAGACATTTAATATAAAAATGAAAAATGTATTTAGAAGGTGATACTCACCTTCATTTTGTTTTAGTAGTGTTATATTTTCTTTTTAACAATTGACATTACATATTTATAAACTTATCTTAATACATTAATCAAAGTTCCACATAGAAAACATATAAGACTTAGTTTAATATTAAAGTCAATTGCTAGAGCCATCCGTTTTTTGTATCTGCAGACAAAATCTAATAGTATTAGGCATGACCGGATGTATTGAAAACTCAAATACTAGATAGTAAAGATATAACAAAGGAAAATTAGATTACGATAACCCTCCATCCTTAGTTTAGTTTTAAGAACAACATTCAAGTTTTTTGATCTCTACTCTACTAAAATTAACTAATAAAAGAAATTACTCATCACAAGAGAAGGTTTCATAGGTCTAGACCATATGTAACTCATGAGTCATGTATTAAATGACATGATATTTTATAATATGATATATGGATCTATTAGATGTTGTGATATTGATAGATTTATATTTAGATAAACATCTATCATAAGTTAGTGTCTACACATAGATTTACATGTGGTATTCACATGTACTATTGAGACGTAGTGCTATCGATGTTATTAAAAAGAGAAATGCTAGCCTTACACTGCATGTTGACACTTACACCATATTTGTATACGGTTTTGCTTTTTGTATCATATTTAATAATTATATTTTATTTTTTCTGACATAAATAAATACATAATCATGTTGTTGTTTAAATGGTGTAACATTAGGTGTAAGTTTTGTAGTGTACAAATAGCAACTCTCTATTACAAACACTAGCGTTTGTCTGCTTTTTTTACCGTGCTAATGTGTATATATTTTATGAGTATTTTTAGGTGCCTCGTATACAAAATAATATCATTTATACACAATTATTAGAATTTAAAGTAAAATGATAAATAGTACAATATATTTAGAATTCTAATCTCTCCCTCTCTTTCTTCGGTGATTGTCTGTTTGCTTTTTTTAGTGTGTGTATACACGTGAATTGAAAGAAAAGCAAAGAAAATACGTGCTAATGCGCATATGTCTTTTATGATGTTTTTCACATATATTCCCGTACGTAAAAAGAATATTAGTAGCACACACCTATTAGAAAATGAAGTAAGATGATAACTATTCACCTTATATATGTTTTACTCATTTATTATCGAAGTCTGGGTAATTAACACTAAAAAAAGTGCTTTAAAGACCAAGTTAACAATGCAAAAAATTAATAATTATCTCTCTCCCTCTCCCTCCTAAAAAAACATTAGATATTGAAAATCATGTAGAATAACTTACCACATTTATATTTTACAAAAGTTACGGACGAAAGTGGTTTGGTAAATTTACTGTTTTCTACTTTACAAATAGTCAAGTATTATATTTGAAAAAAATTGTCAAAAAATTTTTAAATTTGTATTGTTGTGTCAATTTAATCAAAAGTGTCAACGGATATTTTAATAGGAAGATAATTAAAATAATAAGATGTTTTAGTTGTAAGATATTAGAGTTTAACCTAATTCATCCTTACAAAACTGGTTGGTAAGGTTTCAATGCTCTATCTCCAACAAATATGGGACTTTAGGATCTTCCTAATACACCCCCTCACGCCCAACACTCTTTTGGGCTTGGTGTGTGGATATTAACGGTGGGCGGCCTATGGTCTGATTGATAGGCTTTGATACCATATTAGAGTTTGACCTAACCCATCCTTACAAAACTGATTGATAAGATGATGAGTGTCCTTCTATATATCCTCTTTCAATAATTAATCTCCAACCAATGTGGGACTTAAAGGATCTTCCTAATATAAGAGTATTTGTTGCAAAAATAAAAGGTCATGTTTTATAATATGTTTGTTTAATTATTTTTTTTTTATACATGTTTGTTTAATTATTTATTATTGGAGAAGTAATATTAAAAAATATAAATATTTTTTGAAAGACTCTTATCAATTTTAATTACGCATGAAACAAATATATATATTTAAATTTGAAAAAGAAAAATAGTAAACAAAAAATCGATGAATGTAAAGACCGCGAAGGATGAGAAATAAATCCGTCAAAGAAGTTATGGAGGACAATTGAATAGAAGTGGGACAATTGTATAAAAATAGTTTTTTATTATTAAAAGCTTGTCAAATGTGAGAAGGAGTTATTACTTATGGTGTTCGTGAGTTGGGTTGAGTCTTGTTTGATTAAATCAAATATCCGACTCAATCAATAGTCTTTGGTTTGAGTTAAGTGTTCAATTAATCCATATTTCTAAGATTAAATCCGAACCAAATCAACGTGTTTATAAGTGGATTGGGTTGAGTTGGGTTTGTGGGTCACCACAAAATATAATTTTTAAATTCTAAATAAAATATCAATTTAATTAACATATTTATTTTACAAAAATGTTTAAAAAAATCATAAAATTTTGTATTTAATTTGAATAAAATTTATTATTTAATATCTAAAAATTCTTTACGATTTAGATAAAGTCAAAAAAAATATACAAATATAATGATGTAAAGTATAATTTAAAAGATAAGATATATCTCTCATCGAATAAATAAATTTGATCCCTCAAATTTGATTTAGACTTAGACATTTACAATTAAGCAAAATTATAATTATATTAAAAATATATATGCATTGTAAGATTTATGCTAGATAATTTATAACTAGCTAGAATAAAATAAAAAATAGAATGACATGTCAATGGGTTAGGTTCGCGAGTTCGTGGGTTTAAAATTTCAAACCCGTTACCCGAACCAAATACTAATGAGTTTGAATGGATTGGTTCGGATTGAACCCGTACATGATTGAGTTGAGTAAAAATAACGGTTGAATTGAGTTGAGTGTGTGGGTTCGCAGGTTGTTCGTACCCATGAACATCCCTAGTTATGATAAATACATAAATGAGTAGTCTCCTTAACAATGCATTATACAATTTATTTAGTCATGAATGAGTTAGAAAGGTAACTCCCATAATGTTTGCTTTTACGTGTAAAGGGCAGTTGAAAAAATAAAAAGTAGTTTTTTTTAAGGCTTAAATAGTCTTTTGGTCTCTGTAAGTTGGCGTGTTTTTGTTTTTCATTCTTGTATTTTTATTTTTGGGGATAAAGTCATCAAATGTTAAACTTTTTTTGATTTTAGTCCCTGAAGTGAAAATTCGAAGAAAAATTTGCAGGTTTCCTGCGAATTTTCCTGCGGATTTCAATTTTAAGGACAAACACTAAAAGGATTTTAACATTCAGGGACCATTTCTAAGAAAAATAAGATACATGGACAAAAATATAAAACACGCCAACTTACAAGGACCAAAAGACTATTTAAGTTTTTTTTTTAATTTTAGATGAAAGAGAGAGTTAGGGGTAAATTTGGCATAAAAAAGAGTCAGTTCAAAATTGTGTATCCTCTTTATATATAAATATAGAAGATGAATAGTATTGTTGGACAATAGATGATAATTTAAATTGATGGTTAAAATGAACATAAGAGATCATTTATATACGTACAATCCTAATCGTTGAAACTAAATCCCAACACTCTCCATCGTTGATATTTCTACTATTTTTAATTTCTTTTGTTTTACGTTAAACAAGCTTTTTCGATGAAATCACATTTTCTGTTTAGGAAAGTGATTCGAAATATGTTATATTTCTCATTCTATGTAGATTAAAAAAATTTACTAACTACACTGTAATTTTTTCGGTACACCCACCACACATCTAGAACACTTTTAAGGACAAAATTTTGATCAATAATATACTTAGTTGTGACAAATGTATTTTAATGTTAGTTCAAACCTCCGTTAATTATGACTTTACCCTACACTTTGGGGGATTGTAATTTGTAGAAAAAAATAGTTCTGATATTTAAGAATCAGCATGGATTAAGGCAGTGACTAACCACCAAAAGATAAACTAGTTATTTAAAGAATCGTCATGGATTAAGGCAGGGACTGACCACCTAAATTACGCTTTGGAATCTCCCCCATTTACTTTATGTAGTTTTCTTTTCTAATAAGAATTTTAATTTTTTTAGTCTATTAGGAATTAAAACAATCAATGTGGCGACGATACCAATTTACTCACCACTTGTGATTTTTGTTGGCACAACTTATACTACTAGCACTTTTAGTCCACTTAGACTCGATAAGATGAGCTTTCACACTTTCTCTCTTTCACACTTTGAATTTTCAAGACTTGTCAGATAAATCATTCGTACAAACACTTGCTTAAATTCTTTTGAAGACGAGGCTTGAGATGTATTCTTAATTGGTACCATCATCAAAGGACTTTGCAGTGATCATTAAACCATAGCTTAGCCTGATTGCATCTTTAGCCACTTGTTATGCTTGCACTTTAGTTGTTAGTTGTCATCATCAAAAGCATATTCAAGATTATATTGTTGAGAGCTTACTTGATCACCTAACCTGCAAAACATGATTCAACAAAGGACATGCTACCACCATCTTTTAAGAATGGTCTAAGAAGACCTAGTAAGCTTAGATTTAGAGAACATGGTGAGTCTGGTTTTAGAATATGGAGGCCTGGTATTAGTTACAAGTGCACCAAGTGTGGCAATATGGGCATAACTAAATAAAATGTCAAAGCAAAGAAAAAACCCTATGCATTGAAGAGAAAGGTGATATATTTGTTCTTATGATTATTTGGTTTGTTTGTATTAGTTAATATTTTTATCCTTAATAAAACTTTACTTTTTTATGTTTTGTGTCTTTGTATAAAAAACCAATAACTAAATTTGGAAATGGTGCAAAAAATTAATGCTGAGAAAGTGAACAATGTAGGTGATGAGAATGGTATAGGTACTATTGATGTTGCAAATGTGACATATGACTAGTATGACTATGAAATTAATGCGGTCATCACTACAACATAGTTTAGTTCATGCCACACTGTAAAAGTGTGGCAAGAACCAAAATAATTGCGGCTAAATGTTTTGGCAACAATTTGATCATAATTTATAAAGTGTGGCTTATGTGGTTGTTGCCTATTCTCTGTAACCACAGTTTTTTACTTTAGCCCTAGAATTCAAATTGTGACTAGAGTTCAATAATACCAGGAACAAGAATCTCAGGTTGTTAATCCATCACCTATAATTGAATATGTAGCTATCTAAAACAAGTCTCCAAGAATGATGAAACAAAGAATTGAGACAAAGAAGAAATTACAACAACCTAAGAGAACTAGTGATAGGTTGAAGAATATATAGAGGTTCATGAATAATGTTAGCCCAAGATCAAGTTCATTCGGAGCATTGGAAATTGATAATAAAAAAGATGATGTCCTACCCCCAGAAGACCCAAAGTTAGGTATTTTTATTCAATAAGTGAATTCATGAGATGAGATATCAAGGAAATTGTCACGGTGATCAGTCATGGACTTTTGTAATCCACTTTGTAAACTTTTTTTAATATCCATAATGCACATACTTCCTCCGCCTCGATGGTGGGGGAGGCTATAGTCTTTTGTATGATTGTCCTAGTAAACTCTGCAGCCTTCAAGGTGACCAGCTTTGATAGAAGGTCCTCCACATGGTTCTGTTTGCGGGAGATATATTCTATTTCGAAGGAAGTGAAATGGGAAGGCAAATGACGTACCTTATGCAAATACTTTATCAACATAGGCTCCTTGGCCTAATATCGTCCTGAGACCTGGTTGGCGACCAACTAAGAGTCACTTTTGGCTTTCAGTCTGGTGGCTCCCATTTCGAGGGTGAGGATCATATTGTCTATGAGCGCCTCGTACTCAACTTGGTTATTGATTGTTATCAACCCAAATTTTAGCGTGTGCTTACTGACTATGTAACCCGGTCCCTCGAGTACTATCCCAACACCGCTCCCTTTTACGTTAGAGGCACCATCCATATACAACGCCCATTTTGAGGGAGGATCTTCTTGGATCGGCGAGATGAGTTTGGCTACAAAGTTGGCAAAAGGTTTCAGACTTGATGCTTTCCCTCAAAATGACTTGATGCTGTATTCTAGGAGTTTTACAGACCGAGATACTATCTTGCCTGCCAGCTCAGGTTTCTTCGACACTTGACAAATGAGATAGTTGGTTTCCACCAGGATGACGCACCTTTGTAAATAAGGTTGGAGCTTCCTTGCTGGGTGACAAAGGCTAACGCAAGCTTCTAGATCTTTTCGTTGTGTGTCTCAACACCCTTAAACACTTTGCTTATACAATAAACAAGCTTATCCAATTTATCTTTTTCTTGGACAAGGATTGAGCTCATCGCTTGCTCTGTAATAGAGAGGTAGAGGAGCAAGGGTGAGCATTCCTTTAGGCGAGTGAGGATCGGGGGAAACGTGAGTAATTTCTTGATTTTGGAAAAAGCTTTCTCATGCTCAAACTCCCATTCAAACTTCTCCTTTAGCCTTAAAGCGTCAAAGAAAATGAAACCCTTATGACATATACAATAGAGTAAATGATAAAATGCGGCTAGGAATCCAGTAAGCTATTTGACCTCTTTCACGCTGGTGAGGCTCCGCATATCAATGACCTCCTGGAATTTGTTCGATTTGGCCTTAATCCTCATACTCGTTGGCATGAATCCCCAAAACATCCATGTTTGTAATCCAAAAGAGCACTTAGTGGGATTTAGGCGCATGTCATACCTCTTTACCGACTGTAGGATGTCTTCAAGATTGTCAATGTGACTATGTGTAAAAACAAGATTTGTTTATGCATTTGGCCTTATGTTTTGATGATAACATTACATGATATCTAAGAGAATAATTAAGTACTCTAACAATTTATGTCTAGTTTGTAACTTTTGCTAATAGGTCTAACTCTGAAGAAAAGGCGTGTGACGTCATCAGGTTCCGAACTCAACACACTCTGACTCTGGAAGAAACTAACCGTGTTTACAAAGACTCAGTCAAGTACAAGAATGCTTCTATTGAAGGGTATGAAAACACTTAGAAAGGGGGGGGGGGGGGGGTTGAATAAGTGGTTTCTTTTTGCAATATAAAAATGACACAGTATTTTTATCCTGGTTCGTTATAACTCAACTACTCTAGTCCACCCACTAAGGTGATTTCGCCTCTCTCAGTCGAGGACTTAATCCACTAATCAGAAGTTATTACAAATGCACAACCAACTGTTGTGACTAACAATACAATGGACAAACCAACTACTTGTGACTAACAACCTTGCACAAACCAATTGCTTGTGACTAACTATCTTGCACAAACCAACTGCTTGTGACTAACACTAGATAATAAACCGTTCAGGGATCTCCACGAGATATAACGTTTATTGATCTAGAAACCTCTAAGACTAAACTAGTCATAGCCCTCTCGAGAATTCTGACCCAACTGGTCTCTCAAGGAACAATTACAAGTTAACAATAGTGTTTCAGATTGCTTCTAGAAAGCTTTAATCACATTCGTGATATTTCACTAAGGTTTTATAACAATAAATATGAACTCAGAATGGTAAAGATAATATTCTTCAGCGTAAGAGTTCTTCGTTTGAATATGAGCAAGTGTTCTTTCTTTGTATATCAGCTCTCTTGTATGTGTTGTATATTTCTTTTTCAAATGATCTTCTATTTATGGTGTTTTGAAGCTTCCGTCCGATGCTGGATAATGAAGGATAGAAAAACACTTAGAAAGGGGGGGTTTGAATAAGTGTAGTCAAAAAAAACCTGAACGATAAAAACAATATGCACAGTTATTTTTATCCTGGTTCGTTGTTAACTAAACTACTTCATTCCACCCCCACGGAGTGATTTACCTCACCTGAGGATTTAATCCACTAATCGCAACAGATTACAATGGTTTTCCACTTAGTCCGCGACTAAGTCTTCTAGAGTATCCTGATCACAACCTGATCACTCCAGGAACAACTGCTTAGACACAAGCTAAGACTTTCTTAGAGTATCCTGACCACCACGTGATCACTCTAATTACAACTTCTTAGACACAAGCTAAGACTTCCTAGAGTATCCTGATCAACACTTGATCACTCTAGTTACTTACAAATTAATGTAATCAAATCTAAGAGTATTACAAATGCTTCTGAAAAGCTATAATCACAACAGTGATATTTCTCTTAACGTTTAAGCTTAATCTCACTAATATATTACAACAGCAATGTAGTGAGCTTTGATGAAGATGAAGTTTCTGAGCTTTGAGTTTGAGCAGCGTTTCAGCAAGTTAATTGTTAGCAAATCGTCAATCTTGCTTCTCATCAGAACTTCATATTTATAGGCGTTTGAGAAGATGACCGTTGAGCGCATTTAATGCTTTGCGTGTTCCGTACATCTTTGCATTTAATGTTTCACGCTTTTGTCAACTACCTCGAGCCTTGTTCACGCTGTGTCTACTGACGTTGCCTTTAATAGCTTCCAACGTTCCTTTTGTCAGTCAGCGTAGCCTGCCACCTGTACTTTCTTCTGATCTGATGTTTGAATATAATATTTGAATATCATCAGAGTCAAACAGCTTGGTGCATAGCATCTTCTTGTCTTCTGACCTTGAAGTGCTTCTGAGCGTGATACCATGAGAACTTCAGTGCTTCTGCTTCTGACCTCAAGTTCTTCTGATGCTTTCATAGACCCATGTTCTGATTCTGCCTTGACCATCTTCTGATGTCTTGCCAGACCATGTTCTGATGTTGCATGCTGAACCTTCTGAGACAAAGCTTCTGAGCGCTGATTTGTGCATACTCTTTATATATTTCCTGAAATGGAAATTGCAATGTATTAGAGTACCACATTATCTCACACAAAATTCATATCCTTGTTATCATCAAAACTAAGAATATTGATCAGAACAAATCTTGTTCTAACAATCTCCCCCTTTTTGATGATGACAAAAACATATATAAATGATATGAATTTGCGATCAGAAAGAGCAGACGGCTAAAGACAGATTACACAGCTATAGCATAAGCATGTGAATATGTCTCCCCCTGAGATTAACAATCTCCCCCTGAGATGAATAATCTCCCCCTGAAATAAATACTCGAAGAACTTTAATAATAAAAGACTTCCCTGATTATTTCGGTAGAGACGATCACATAAGCTTCTTGCTTCTGATAATTCATTGCTTCTGATTTCTGCTTCCATTGGACAGCTTCAGAACTTGAATTTCTTTAGATCCCTAGAACACTCACAGCTTCTGATTCTTGCTTCCATTTAGGACAGCTTCAGAACTTGAATTTCTTTGATCTTCAGAACATTCACAGCTTCTGATTCCTGCTTCCATTTAGGACAGCTTCAGAACTTGAATTTCTTTGATCTTCAGAACATTCACAGCTTCTGATTCATGCTTCCATTTAGGACAGCTTCAGAACTTGAGTTTTCTGGATTTTTTAGAACATTCACAGCTTCTGATTTCTGCTTCCCTCGGATAGCTTCAGAGCTTTGAATTTCTTCTTACATCACTTCATGCTAGATTGTATCAGAACATTGTTGAATGTACCAGAGCATCATCAGAGCATCTCTACATCCTGAAATGTTACAGAACAAAACTAAACGACAAAAGTCGGCATGAAAGAGTTAGAACATAAAATGTGTATCAGAACACAAAATATGTATCAGAGCCATATAAGCCATATAGAATATATCAGATCCAATAGACAATGTATCAGAGCAAATAGACAATGATTTGGATCATATTCTATTATCAGAATTTCTGATCATTCTTCCTTCTGATTCTGAAGTTTCCTAGCACTCAACTTGCTTCAAGAGTCCAAGAGCTATTTCTGATCATTCTTTCTTCTTGCTTCTGATTCTGAAGCTTCCTAGCACTCAACTTGCTTCAAGAATCCAAGAGCTTGATTCTCTAAAGAGTTGCTTCATCATCTCGTTGCTTATCTCGTTGCTTTCCTGCAACAACACAACTTAGAAACATATGAAGCTTGCAGCTTCTGTTAGTAAATGTGGGGTTCTTTTTACTCGGTAACTGATAATATTAATCGGATCATTTATCATATATTTTCTCCCCCTTTTTGTCATATCATCAAAAAACAGAAAAGATTCAGATACAAACAAAAAGAAACACACGGAGGAAAAAGGATGATTTCATTGAAGTTCAAACAGCAGGTACAGAAGTACACGCAGAGAAGGAAGACAAGATGCACAAAAACAGATGCAGCAAAAACAAAAACAGAACAACACAGACTTAATCTAAGACGACCCTAGCCTTGACAAGATCTTGGCCAGCATCTCTTGAACCCCATTGTTGTATCCTTCTTGCCTCTCCATGAAAGCTCTAAACTCATCCTGTTTCTTCTGAATATCTTCCAGAGTTCTTGCAAGACGAGAAGATTCATCAGAAGAAGCTTCACCGCTTCTAACCACAGGAATAGCATTGTGATCTGTAGCTTCCATAGATAGATCATTTGCAGGGATTTCCTCAACAGGAACTGATTCAGCAACATGATCTTCTACATCTGCTTCTTGCATAGAAGCATCTCCATATTCTGCAGCAGGAATTTCCGAATCTCCATTCTCAAGTGCCTGAAGAATGGCAGCAAGATTCCTGGGAGCAGAAGGACCTTCAACTTCTGGTGGGTCAACAACTTTTGGAATGACCAAGCTTGGGTCTTTCTCAGAAGGGTTTTCC
This sequence comes from Vicia villosa, assembly GCF_029867415.1. Classification (NCBI taxonomy): domain Eukaryota; kingdom Viridiplantae; phylum Streptophyta; class Magnoliopsida; order Fabales; family Fabaceae; genus Vicia; species Vicia villosa. The sequence continues at coordinate 56,311,518 of NC_081180.1, forward strand.
CTCAGAAAGTCAAAGAGTGTCTTGAAATCCCCGAGCAGAACTGGATAATCAGGAATCCAGATAACAATATCCCTGCATGGATTAGCTTCTAATGCAGCAGCCAGCCTTGCTTGTTCCAATTCATCCAAAAAGGGCTTCTCCTTAGCAGCAACACAATTTCTGAGAGGATGGTAGTATATACCATTATCACCCTCCAGAAGGTAACCAGGGTAACCAGGAGCAGCAGCCACTAGTCTTTTCTGTACTCCCATTGCTTCTACTTGAAAATCCTTGCGAAATCTTCTCCAGAGATTTTTTGTAGAAACATCATCCAGACCATTTAGAAATGCATCCTTCAGAAGGTCTAGACTGCTAATCACCTCATGTCTGAAAAGTTCCAGGTAGGTATACGGTTCAGGTTCAGGCGGATTAAAGGTGAATTTGTAGTCAGGGTAGAGAAGACAGTAAGGTTTGGATTTTCTGGTAGGTAAGGGATGGGATATAGAAAGTGGAGGTGCGGTGGATGAGGAAGAAGGGATATCTGAGAGAATGATTGATGAGGATGGAATATCAGAAAGGATAGGTTGAGAAGAGGATGGAGTATTTGTAAAGGGAATTGGTGAGAGAGATTTATCAGAAGTAGTTGGGGGAAGAATACTTAGAGGTGTGGGGTTTAGAATGGGAGAGGAGGATGATGGAGAAGGATTTGGTAAGGTGAAGTTTATTTTTGGTTCAGATGGAGGTGATTGGAAAGATGGTTTAGGGACAGAAGGAGGTGGAGTAAAAACCTGCCTGGAGGTTTGTACAGAAGAAGAAGATCTGGTTCTGCGAAAGGAATCTCTGATCCTTTTATCTCTTCGTTCTTCAGAGTCCACCTTGTCAGGATCATAGGTGACTCTCAACTTCTTGGCTTTCTTAGCCTCATCTTCTTGGGCTTTTCTTTTTAGCCTAGCCTTTAGTTCCTTCTGATCCTTCTTCAGAAGATCAACCTTGGACAGAAGTACTCTGCCACGGATCCAAGCAGGATCAATATCTGATTGCTTCCTAACACAATCTTCCAGGTAAAGCTTGACAGCCTGATGCAGTTCTTTTTGAAACAAAGAGGCAAAGCCTTCAACAGCAACTCTTCTTGACAAAATGTCAGGAAAGCTTGTGCACACAGAAGGTACATTTTGAATGAGTTCCAGTCTGAACAAATCCACACCATTGAAAATGGGACCTTGAACTACTCCAAGAAAATGGGACGCATTGAGTTTTCTGATGGAGTCCAGCACTTTGCTTTCAATCAGAATGTCTGAAATCATTCTTCCAAAAGGAATAGTCGTTCTTGAAATATGAGGGTACTTCGCCCTTTCGTCTTCTCTGGACTCAAAGATAGAAGCCTTCAGATTCTCAAACAAAATATGGGAGATGTTGATCTCAGTCTTTTTGCCAATGCAGAAAAGAGTATACTTGTGATCTGGACTGATGTAGGAGGAGGAGAGCATCCTCTTTCTATGGTGAAGGGAACCCAGAATAATCTCAGCCCATACTTTATAAAACGGCCTTAAGGTGCCTGTGTTATTAGAGTCAATTCCAAAAGTCTGAGAGATTTGCTGTTCAACTTTAGACCAATCAACTGATGCATGTCGAAAACCAGTCCAGCCTTCTTCATCATTCAGATTGTACAGCTTCCTGATGAGCTTTTCAGTGATAACCACTTCATGCCCTAGCACGAATGAAATGATGGCAGTTGGGGTAACCGTTGCATGTACCCAGAAATCCTTCACAAGTTCAGGATAAGTTGGACCAACCAATCTATCAAGATACTTAGACCATCCTTGTTCAAAGATTCTTGCATCACACTTAAAGCCATTTGCTTTTAGGTTGTTGATGTCCACAGCAGATTCACATAGAACTTCCAGTTCTTTCGTGGGTATTAAGCATGTTTTCAATGGAGCATACTCATATTTGCTTAGAAGGATCTGTGTAGAGGTGAGCCTTTCTTTTGAGTTCGATGAACAAGAAGATGAGTTCATGATGATTATGCTTTGAGATCAAATCAAAAACTAGGGTTTGAAAAAAAAATGCAACGAAGGGGATGCACAAGAGAGAGAGAAAGAGAGAAAAAGAGGGAATGAAGATGAAGCGGGTTATTTAAAAGATTTGAAAATAAAGAAATCATTATGCATTTAATGAGAAATGACATTAGGAGAGAGAACATGGTAAATGAAATGATTTAACACAGTTACCTAGGTCGGCGTCTTTTCAACTGCACGCTTTGTATTACCCGCACAGAGACGTGTTCACCATCAGATAATGGATGACAGCTGTAAAGAATTTTGAATGGACTTTACGCCTTCTGATTCTGATCACTGCTTCTGATTGTCATTTTTAAGAAATGATCTGGTTCTGATAGGATCTTCTTTCTTCCCAAGAATCACATCTTCTGAATGAGCTGAAGCAAGTCTAGGTGATCTTCTGACTGTAGGTTCTTCAGAAATCCTAAGATTCTCTAAAGATGCAGCAACTTGATCTTCGGATCCATTGCTTTTGAGACTGCCAGCTTCTGCAGCTTTGCTTCTTGGTTCTACTGCTTCTGATATATCAATATCAAAATCTGCAAAATTCTCAAACTGCTTTGGTTTTTCAAGACCAAGCTTATCATCAAACCTGATATTGATTGATTCTTCTACAATCAATGTTTCAGTATTGTATACTCTGTAGCCTTTAGAGCGTTCAGAATATCCAAGAAGGAAACATTTTTGAGCTTTGGAATCAAACTTACCAAGATGATCTTTAGTATTCAGAATAAAACATACACATCCAAAAGGATGGAAATATGAAATGTTGGGCTTTCTGTTCTTCCACAATTCATAAGGAGTCTTATTTAGAATAGGTCTGATAGAGATTCTATTCTGAATATAACACGCAGTGTTTATTGCTTCTGCCCAGAAATGCTTAGCCATATTGGTTTCATTGATCATGGTTCTGGCCATTTCTTGTAGAGTCCTATTCTTTCGCTTTACAACTCCATTTTGCTGTGGAGTTCTAGGACAAGAGAAATCATGGGCAATACCATTTTCTTTGAAGAACTCCTCAAAGAATCTGTTCTCAAATTCGCCACCATGATCACTTCTGACCTTTATGATCTTGCACTCTTTCTCAGATTGAATCTGAGTGCAGAATTCAAAGAACACTGAATGAGACTCATCCTTGTGTTTCAAGAACTTTACCCACGTCCAGCGGCTATAATCATCAACGATGACTAATCCATATTTCTTCCCTCTGACAGATGCTGTTTTGACTGGGCCAAACAGATCAATGTGCAAGAGTTCTAACGGCCTTGAGGTAGAAACAACATTCTTAGACTTGAATGCAGGTCTGGAGAACTTGCCCTTCTGACATGCTTCACAAAGAGCATCTGATTTGTATTTCAGATTTGGGAGTCCTCTGACTAGATTTAGTTTGTTAATCTGAGAAATCTTTCTCAAACTAGCATGTCCTAATCTTCTGTGCCAGACCCATTGCTCTTCAGAAACAGACATAAGACAAGTCACCTTCTGCTTCTCAAGATCAGAAAGATCAATCTTATAAATGTTGTTCTTCCTCTTGCCTGTAAATAGGATTGAGCCATCCTTCTGACTTACAGCCTTGCAAGACTTTTGATTGAAGATTATATCATAACCATTGTCACTTAATTGACTTATGGACAATAAGTTATGCGTTAATCCTTCTACAAGAAGTACATTAGTTATGGAAGGAGAGTTACCAAGACTTATGGTTCCAGAGCCAATGATTTTGTCCTTCTGATCTCCTCCAAACTTGACTTCTCCACCTGGTTTAATCACCAGGTCTTGGAATGTAGACCTTCTTCCCGTCATGTGTCGCGAGCACCCAAAGTCCAGGTACCATGACATTTTGCTTTCTGTCCTCTTTGCCGCCAAGGATATCTGCAATAGGAATAATCTTTTCCTTAGGTACCCACAATTTCTTGGGTCCTTTCTTGTTAGTTCTCCTCAAGTTCTGATTGAACTTGGGTTTAGCAAAATATTTAACAGGAGGAACAGCATGATATTTCTTATTCTGAGTTCCATGATATTTCTTAGGTTGTGTCACATGCTTCTTGGTGTGTGTTATGTGAAAACTTTGTGCATGTGATGTGTGCTTAATATCATGGGAGTGGCCAAATTTAAATTGGTTATACAGAGGCTTGTATGATATTTTCATATCATCCACAGATTCAAGCTTGTATGGGATTTCACCCTCATAACCAATGCCAACTCTTTTGTTCCCAGACACAGCATATATCATAGAAGCTAGCTGACTTCTGCCAATACTTCTAGATAAGAACTTCCTGAAACTTAAATCATATTCTTTCAGAATATGATTCAGACTGGGAGTGGATTTTTCTGAATCAGAAGGAGATCCAACATTATTGGATAATTTTAAAACTTTTTCTTTTATTTCAGAATTTTCCAACTCAAGCTTCTTAGTTTCAAATTCAAAATGCTTTTTCAGCTTTTTGTATTTGATACTAAGATGAGCTTTTAATTCAAGAAGCTCTGTTAGACTGGAAACTAACTCTTCTCTAGATAGTTCAGAAAATACCTCTTCAGAATCTGATTCTGATGTAGATTCTGATCCATCATCTTCTGTCGCCATCAGCGCAAAGTTTGCCTGCTCTCCTTCAGAGTCTGATCCTGATTCTGATTCAGAATCATCCCATGTTGCCATAAGACCTTTCTTCTTATGAAACTTCTTCTTGGGATTCTCCTTCTGAAGTTTCGGACACTCATTCTTGTAATGTCCAGGCTCATTGCACTCATAGCAGACAACCTTCTTCTTGTCAGATCTTCTGTCACCAGAAGATTCTCCACGTTCAAATCTCTTTGAACTTCTGATGCTTCTGAACTTCCTTTGCTTGCTCTTCCAGAGTTGGTTTACCCTTCTGGAGATCATGGACAGTTCATCTTCTTCTTCAGATTCTGATTCTTCAGGATCTTCTTCTCTGGCCTGAAAAGCGTTAGTGCATTTTTTAATATTAGATTTTAATGCAATAGACTTACCTTTCTTCTGAGGCTCGTTTGCGTCCAGCTCAATTTCATGGCTTCTCAAGGCACTGATAAGCTCTTCCAAAGAAACTTCATTCAGATTCTTCGCAATCTTGAATGCAGTCACCATTGGGCCCCATCTTCTGGGCAAGCTTCTGATGATCTTCTTTACATGATCAGCCTTGGTGTAGCCTTTATCCAGAACTCTCAATCCAGCAGTCAGAGTTTGAAATCTTGAGAACATCTTCTCAATATCTTCATCATCCTCCATCTTGAAGGCTTCATACTTCTGGATTAGAGCAAGAGCTTTAGTCTCCTTGACTTGAGCATTTCCTTCATGAGTCATTTTCAAGGACTCATATATGTCATGGGCCATTTCCCTGTTAGATATCTTCTCATACTCAGCATGAGAGATAGCATTCAGCAAAACAGTCCTGCATTTGTGATGATTCTTGAAATCTTTCTTTTGATCATCATTCATTTCGCTTCTTGTGAGCCTTACACCAGTAGCTTTAACAGGATGTTTGTAACCATCCAACAGAAGATCCCATAGATCAGCATCCAGACCAAGAAAGTAACTTTCCAGTTTATCTTTCCAATATTCAAAGTTTTCACCATCGAATATTGGTGGTCTAGTATAACCATTGTTACCATTGTATTGCTCAGCAGAGCCAGATGTAGATGGAGTTGGATTTGTTGGAATTTCACCAGCCATCTTTTACTGAAGCGTTTTTCTCTTCCTGAATCTTTTCTAAACACGGTTAAGTGCTTGCACCTTAGAACCGGCGCTCTGATGCCAATTGAAGGATAGAAAAACACTTAGAAAGGGGGGGTTTGAATAAGTGTAGTCAAAAAAAACTTGAACAATAAAAACAATATGCACAGTTATTTTTATCCTGGTTCGTTGTTAACTAAACTACTCCAGTCCACCCCCACGGAGTGATTTACCTCACCTGAGGATTTAATCCACTAATCACAATAGATTACAATGGTTTTCCACTTAGTCCGCGACTAAGTCTTCTAGAGTATCCTGATCACAACCTGATCACTCCAGGAACAACTGCTTAGACACAAGCTAAGACTTTCTTAGAGTATCCTGACCACCACGTGATCACTCTAATTACAACTGCTTAGACACAAGCTAAGACTTCCTAGAGTATCTTGATCAACACTTGATCACTCTAGTTACTTACAAATTAATGTAATCAAATCTAAGAGTATTACAAATGCTTCTGAAAAGCTATAATCACAACAGTGATATTTCTCTTAAGCTTAATCTCACTAATATATTACAACAGCAATGTAGTGAGCTTTGATGAAGATGAAGTTTATGAGCTTTGAGTTTGAGCAGCGTTTCAGCAAGTTAATTGTTAGCAAATCATCAATCTTGCTTCTCATCAGAACTTCATATTTATAGGCGTTTGAGAAGATGACCGTTGAGCGCATTTAATGCTTTGCGTGTTCCGTACAGCTTTGCATTTAATGTTTCACGCTTTTGTCAACTACCTCGAGCCTTGTTCACGCTGTGTCTACTGACGTTGCCTTTAATAGCTTCCAACGTTCCTTTTGCCAGTCAGCGTAGCCTGCCACCTGTACTTTCTTCTGATCTGATGTTTGAATATAATATTTGAATATCATCAGAGTCAAACAGCTTGGTGCATAGCATCTTCTTGTCTTCTGACCTTGAAGTGCTTCTGAGCGTGATACCATGAGAACTTCAGTGCTTCTGCTTCTGACCTCAAGTTCTTCTGATGCTTTCATAGACCCATGTTCTGATTCTGCCTTGACCATCTTCTGATGTCTTGCCAGACCATGTTCTGATGTTGCATGCTGAACCTTCTGAGACAAAGCTTCTGAGCGCTGATTTGTGCATACTCTTTATATATTTCCTGAAATGGAAATTGCAATGTATTAGAGTACCACATTATCTCACACAAAATTCATATCCTTGTTATCATCAAAACTAAGAATATTGATCAGAACAAATCTTGTTCTAACAGATAATAGGCTAGCTTAGCCATTCATGTTTGTGTGTTATCTTGGATAAGCTTGCTTTTCACGCTTCTTGAGAATTGTAACTAAATCTGCTTTTAGCCGTTAATAATCATTATGTCTCCAACGGTAATATTTCTTCTGTCAGAGTATTTTATCTTTGTATTTCTTCAAGAAAACTTCTTTCTGAATTTGTAGAGATAATGTTTATCATAATTATTGCTTCATCGGTTGGTGCTTTAAGAAGTTTCTTAATTAGAACTTCTTTAGACTTCAACGTGATTGTCTTTCAGCATTTTTATGTAGTCCAAATTCTGATGGTACTTGTTTTGCTTGAACTTCAGCATATGTTTGAAACTTCTTCTGAAACAAGAGATATATAATTAGAGTATCATATTTACTTATACAAAATTTATTTAATTGTTATCATCAAAACACTACGATAAGATTAGAACCAAACTATGTTCTAACATCTATAACAACAATTCATCGCAACTTCACAATTAGGTTCTAACAATTCATCGCATTCTGATAGCAAGCTAGGATATGAGATGAAGAACCATACATTTCTAGTTAGACTCTGACAGGGGAGGTTCTAGTGACCAACTAGCCCGGGCACCCCCGGCTCAACCCCTATTTTCTTTGTATTCCCCCAATTTAATAGTTAATTTTTAGACAAAATCAGAGGCAAAATTATTAAAAATAGGGTGTAAAAATTAAAACTGATAAATAACCAATGGTCTAGGCCAAACCCAATTAATTATTAATGAATCAAAACAGAAATTAAAAAAAATCCTGAAAACAAAACCCTTAACCTTTGTTCAAAACTACAGGTAAAGGTTTTTTAAAAATTAAAACTCTGCTCCGCCGCGTCCTCTCCGCCGTATCATCTCTGCCGAGTCTGACTGTCGTGAGGTGAATGCTCTCTCCTATCTTCTTATTTTCTTTTACTAATTGCCATGCTTGTGTTGTGTTGTGTTGTTGTTTCGTCACTGTAAATAAAAATAGAATAGATGAACATGAAAGTTGTGTGGTGGTAGATAAGAGAGACCAAAACTTATCTTTTGCAATTAGTGTGTGGTCTTACTTTTTTGTAATTTTTTTATTAAAAAAGTAAATAATTAAAATTAGAAAGAGAAGTAGGTGTGTGCCTAGATTACCGAGAATGAGAAAACAGAGTTAGATTAGATATATGATACTTTGTGTCGCATACTTTTTCTTTTTCTTTTTTTTCTATTTTTTTAACCTGTATAATTTTTTTGAATTAGGTTTAGTTATTAATTAGGTTTAGTCTAACAATTAGGTTTAATTTAGAAAAGTAGAAAAAGGGGCGCCTCCCTTATGCATCATTTTTTTATTTTTTTTATTTATTAATTTATTAATTTTATTTATTTAACTTATATTTTTATTATTATTCAAATTAATTAGATTTAGTTGTGGGCTTTAGAGTTAAAGGGCTCTCGCTTACTTACCCAAACTGGGAATGTTAATGTTGTGCAATCAGAAGCTGAAGTAGAGAGAAACACCGCATAATGTGGCCAATGAATTTAATTCAAATGATATTGTGCGCGATCCAAGATGTAGGAAACAAATTCATGAGTATGCTACGGATATTCAAGACCAAGTGAGGAGGACATATATATTGAAGGCTCCAACGCAACCAGATTTAGCAATATTTCCTCGTACTTAACTTAGGAAGTCTTCAAGAGCATTTTATAAAGCATGGTATAAGAATTATACATAGATTAGATACAGTGAGTTGAAGGATGAGCCGCCCGGGAGGGCTGAACACTTTGGTTATGAAGTCTTCAACAAAGACAGATTTAAAGATTGAAAGAATGCATCTAAAGGCTTCAAAGATCATATTGGTAGTCATAATAGTAAGAACAACTCATGTATGAAGCACTATGACGATTATAATAATCAAAGACAAAGTGTGACAAGTATCTTTTCTATAGCAACTATGGAATTAGAAGAATTGTATAAGATCTTCTTGACTTGTTCTTTAGATTGTACTAGATATATAAATGATACGAGGGAAAGGATATGATGGAGCTTCAAATATGAGAGGTGAATTTAATGGTTTAAAATTAAAGATTCTAGATGAAAACCCTTATGCTTTCTATGTCCATTGTTATTCTCACCATTTACAATTGGTGGTTGTGTATGTTGTTAATAGTTTCTCATCTATTCATGATTTCTTTGAGTAAATTTCTTTGATTGTAACCACAAAAAGTGCATCTTGCAAGATAAAGGATGCTTTGACAAAGGCACAACACCAATATTATTTGAATAGAATTGAGAGTGGTGAGATATCTCAAGGAAAGGGCTTGCATCAATCATCTAGTCTCGCTAGACCCAGGGATACTAGATGGGGTTCACATTATACTACCTTAATTCGTTTGGATGAGATATGGTCCTCCGTGTTAGATGTGCTTAGTATTGTTGATGAAGATGGACCATCTCAAGCGGCAGGTTTGATAGAAAAAATGGAAAGCTTTAAATTTGCTTTCATTTTAAAGATTATGTTAAAGTTGTTCGGTATCACAAATGAACTTTTAAAAATCTTGCAAACAAAAGATCTTAATATTGTGCTTTCTATGGAATTAGTTGATGATGTTAAAGCTCGGTTGGCTACATTGAGAGAGAGTAGTTGGGATGATTTCTTTATTGATGTCCAAGAATTTTGTGTTGCTCAAAGTATTCTGGTGCAAAATATGGATGAAGAAATACTTGTTCGAGGTCGTTCAAGAAGAGAAGGGAGGACTGTCACTAATCTTCACCATTACTGTGCAGAGATTTTTTATGTTTCTATTGATAAAATATGTGTGGAGATGGATCACCGATTTAGTGAAGGAAGTAACGTTGTTTTGGATTGCTTCTCATGTCTTGACCCGAAGAACTTTTTTTCCAAGTTTGATGTTGATAAGATTGCTTGTCTTGCTAATACTTATCGTGCTGACTTTTCTGATTATGATCGTGGAACAATAAGGGATCAACTTGAGACTTATGTACATCAAGTGAAAATACATGCAACCTTTACTTCTTGTGAAGATGTTCAAAGTTTGGCTAAGAAGATAGTTCAAATTGAGAAACATTTGGTATTTCCATTGATCTACAAACTCATTGAGTTGGCTTTGATATTTCTGGTGTTGACAGCATACGTTGAAAAACCTTTTTCAGCAATGAAGATTATCAGGTCTAATTTGCGCAACAAGATCAACTATGTGTGGTTCAATGACTTAATGATATTTTACACCAAGCGGGAGATATTCAAGTCACTTAAAGATGTTGATATTATTCGAATATTCATCGCAAAGAGGTCTTGGAGAAGACATTTACCTCCTAATTTTATTTAGCACACTATTTACAGTTAGGTTTAATCTCTCTTATGTAGCACACTTTATGACTATTTATATAATTTGTCCCATGTAACTCGCGGTTAATTTTTTTGCCCAGACTACTTAAAATTCTTGGCTCCGCCACTGGACTCTAATGAAGTTGCAAATAGGAAAGTATTTCTTTCCTGCTACCTTCTTATACTTCAAAATTATTTTGTAAGTCTTGAGCTCAGGGGGAGTCTTTGAACAATCTTAAATGAATTTTGGGACTCCTTTAGCTCTGTATTTATGTTGTCCAAGTTCTGAAGATTTTGAAGACAAGGTTCTAGAAGAACAACTTTTGAAGATTTTGAAGACCAAGTGCTAAATATTCTTCAGACAAGGTTTTGGATGAACAAATTCTAGACACTCTGGAGACTTAGGCTATGAAGATTCAAGTTTTCATCCTTCTAATCATGCTTCATCATCTACTATCAGAAGTATCTAACGATTTGAAGAAAAGATCAAAATTGGTTTATGTGAGGAAATAAAACGAGGTACATATGTTCCCACTACACTGTTTTAGTGGCGCATGGATTATACTATGGTACTATGTTGTCCACCACTCCCTCACTAACCGTTATGGACAAAACAAATGGAATTGGGTATTCCTATTCTATCCTTCAACGAATTTCTTTTTGGCTATAAAAGGAAGACTTGGAAGATTGAAGAAAATGCTGCTGATCGACACTATAAAACTTACGCTGAAACGCTCCTCAAATCTCTCTGATTATTTCTTTGTATAGTTTTGTAAGAAAGTGAACTTTTGTTCGTTTTCTTTGTATAGTTTTATAAGCAAATGAACTTTTGTTCATTAAATTGCAGCAAATGAGCTTTTGTTCATATACTTGCTTAACACTTTTGTGTTATTTAAACTTGTGTAATCTAATTTCAAGAAGCATCTCTGTAAACGCAAACTTTTGTATTCAACTTGTGAGTTGATAGTTCCTTGAGAGACTAGGTTATAGTCAAATTTCTTAAGAAGGCATTGTCTGGTAGGCTTTGTGGTTTGCAACATTGACATTTCGTCTTTGTTGTGGATTTTGAAACCAGTTCAGTTATAGTGGATTAAGTCCTTGTTGAGAAGGCGAAATCACCTTGGTGGGTGTACTTGATTAACTTCATTAACAGTGAACTAGGATAAAAATAACTATGTCGTTTTTTTGTTCTTATGTTCTTTGCTTATAACTTGGGAAGAATTTGTTTTTAAACCTTGAAACGCAATTCAAACCCCTCCTTTCTTGTGTTTCAAGCACCTTCACTATGTCCTTCAACCGTCTTGATGATCACGTTGGCGACATATACCTCGAGGTTCCATGCTATTTGGTGAGTGAAGACAGTGTCCATTACTAACTAGTAAGTGGCGCAAACATTCTTGAGACTGAAAGGCATGACAATATAGTAGTAGTAGTCGCCCTGGATTAACAGGAAAGCGATTTAGGCGTCAATGAAACTCATCACCCGGTAGCTTAAGGATCCTTCGATTAAGAGGTTGATATTTGACAACGAGTATAGGTCCTTGGGGCAGAAGGCATTCAAATCCGTGAAGTCTACACACATCCGTCATTTGTTGTTAACCTTCCGTACTAGGACTACACTGACTAGCCAGGTTGGGGTACTTTGTCGGAGTAATGACTCTAATGCTAAACAATTTTTCAACCTCTTCGTTGATGGCGGCCCACTTCACCAACCTTCTGTTTTCTAATAATATTATTGAAATAATTAATAAAAATTCATATTTTTATTTGATAATGAAATACAAATTATAATATTATTATTATTATTATTATTATTATTATTATTATTATTATTATTAGAGTTTAAAGATAGTGCACTGACAGTGCAAACTAACTTTACACATACAGCCAATCAAAATTCTTTTATTTGTCATGTCATATTAGTTTTTTTAAATTAAAATTATGTTTTAATTGGATACATGATTGTGATTGGTTGACAGTGCATATCCTTTTTTCTCTTATTATTATTATTATTAGAGTTAAAAGATAGTGCACTCACAGTGTAAAATAGTTTTACACTGTCATCCAATAGAGAGTCATCAATCTGCTATGTCATTAAAGTTTTTTAAAATAAAAAAATATTTTAATTGAATACATGGTGTTGATTGGTTGACAGTGTAAAAATATTTTACGCTGTGAGTGCATGACCTCTTTTCTCTCATTATTATTATTATTATTATTATTATTATTATTATTATTATTATTATTATTATTATTATTATTATTATTATTATTATTATTATTATTATTATTGTTATTATTATTATAAAAACAACTACTCAAAAGTTACTCCCTCTGTCTCAAAATAAATGTCACATTTGAGAAAAAAATTTGTCCTAAAAAATTTGCCACTTTAAATTACCAATATAATTTTATATTTAATCTTCCAATTGTACCCTCTAATAAATAATCTTAATTTATATTTTTCGCACTTAATATTAATGTTATTTCAAATACACCAATAGTTAATCAGAATAATTTGGTAAAGTCGTCATTCTCTTTTTTATTTATTACTGTTTCTTAATCTGTGTGAAGTGAGTCATTGCGACAAATAATATGAGACAGGGTACACCATAAACCAAATACAAATTCCTTCATTCCAACTACAAACTAAACCAAATTCAAATTAACTTCAAATTCACATTTCAACTAAACCAAATGAAATTCACTTGAAATTCACTTTGATTCAATCTTAACCATTCTTAACTCTCTCACTTGGATCACCAAACATTCAATCCCAACCTTTCAATCTCTATCAAACCAAAAACCACCACTAAACCAACTTTTGGCTCCAAAAAATTCAATTATAAAAGCACTAATTCACCATTTTGGAGAGAATTCCATCGATTCATTCATCATCATTCTTTCACAAAATCTCACAAAAATTCACCAATTTCTTCCCAGCTTTCATCTTCACCATTTCTTCATACTTCCATCATTCCTCCATAATTCTTCACATCTTCATCTTCATCACTTCCATCACAATTCTTCATAGTGTTCATCTTCACCATTTCTTCATACTTCCATCACAATTCTTCACAGTGTTCATCTTCACCATTTCTTCATACTTCCATCAATTTTTCATATTCAATTCTTCACAAAATCTTCACTTCCATAGTCTCTAACCTCCATAATCACCACTTTTATCTTAAATCACCACTTCCATAAGCAACTTGTTCTTTACCTTCAAGCATAATCAAGAAAAAAGCAACAATCAACAACCATAGCAATTCAAGAATTCAACCAATTCGACAACAATAACAAAAACTTCAGCAAGCAGGGAGTAATGGAAAAATGATCAAGAAGCAAAACAAGCAAAAAGAATCAAGAAAATTGGTTGAGGTATTTCATCGAGCACCTTGCAAGCGAAGACGAAATCATCATTTTCTTCATTTTTTAGCGGTAAGTGCTCATCCAATTTATCGTTATAATGTTATATGTATGCTGTCTATTTAATTCACACCAAAATTTGTACCAAAACCAACTCAGAATCACAAATAAGTCGGAGCCGTAATCATGTCGAAACCGTAAAAAAAAAACAACTGAAAATCATGTAATAATTCTGATCCAATTCTGAATCACAAACGAATCCAAACAATAAACCTGAACCGTAAGAAAAACGCTTTTGAAATAAGCTGTTCCGTTCGGAGAAGCTAATCGCGTTTGAGAAGTGATTCCGAAAATAAGCGCTTTTTCCCTTTCCCATTTTTCTACGACTGAACAAAAGCATAATCACGTTTTGGAAAAAAGCACGTTTGGGTGTTCGTATCGGTTCGAGTTTTGGTTTCACGCTGCTGTAGTTTTATCACGGTACTGCATTATTCTTGTTCTCTTCTTTCATTTTCCTACTGCTATGTGTTAAGTTACATATAAAGCAAAATAATATCACATATAAGTGAGTCTTAGTTTTGATAATGGTAACTTAATAAAATAGTGATTTGGAAATTATCAACTCAGATATTAGATCATTTATAATAGGGTGTTGAAAAAATTATTCAATAGTTGAATAAGTGCAATAAGATGTTGAATAGAGAGTTGAAAGTGATGTGATTAATGTGTTAAATTTCAACATGTTGAATGAGAAAGTGTGGACCACATATATTATTTTGTAAAATTCTATTGGTTGTTGTAATTGTTTAAAATGGTGGGATTGGGTGTTGAATTTTATTAAACAAAACCATTGTAGTGAGTAAAAATTAAATGAATGTTGAATGAGTAAAAATTAAATGAATGTTGAATTATTATGGGGAAGAAGATGTTGTGGAGAATAAAAAGTGAAAAAAAAAGATGGTGTTGAATATGCAAACCATTATACATAGCCTTATTAGTAAATCACCTAATTTTAAGTATGGCAATTGGGAACAAGAAGAATTTAAAATGCACATTAACCAATTGTTCAAATTAGTTGAAATTCGGAATTATTCAAAAATCAAATTCTAGACACAGAATCCCAACTTTTATTGTTCAAAAAGAAGCTAAAAAGAAAAGAGGACAATCTAAAATGATTTTTGATTATAAAAGATTAAATGACAATAGATTTGAAGACGGATATTGTATACTTGACAAAGACACTTTAATTAACAAAATTCAAGATAAAAATTGATTTTCTAAATTTGATTTGAAATCAAGCTTTTGACAAGTAAAAATGCATAAAGATAGGATTGAGTGGATTGCTTTTTCTTGTCCATTAAGATATTTTGAATGGTTAGTAATGCCATTTGGACTTAAAAATGCTCCACAAATTTTCCAAAGAATAATTGATGACATTTTAAAGATATGTTACAATTTTACTTGTGTTTATAAAAAAGAAAATTAAAATTGGAAAAAATTATATCTTTTTTTACGGACGAAAATAGGAAATTGAACTATTAAATTACAACCTCATATTTCTAGAATTTTTTTGGAATTTCTAGATAAATTGGAAGAATTAAAACAATTACAATCTTTTCTAGGATTAGTAAATTATGTTAGGTCATATTTCAAAAATTTGTCTAAATTAACTTCTCCCTTATATAATAAGGCACAACAAAAAGTAGTTAGAAAATTCAATAATTAAGACATCAAAATAGTTCAACAATTGAAAGAACAAATTAAAGCATTAGAACCATTGGCTTTACCATTAGAATCAGACTATTTAATTATAGAAACTGATGGGTGTGAATTAGGATAGGGAGAAATCTTAATAAAAAAAACCCAATGAATTTTCTTTGAAGTCATTAGAAAAATTTGTAGATATACTTACAGAACTTTCAAAGAAAAAGGATATTTAACATCCCTTGACTATGAAATTTTAGCTATTATTTATGTGTTGGAAAAATTTGCTTTATTTATTTTATCTAAAAAAAATACTATTAAAACTAATTGTGAAGCAAAATGAAAGAAAATTAACCTCTAATAGATGACTTAAATTTAGAGAATTTGTCTTAAATAGAGGATTTAAGATAAAATAGGAACATATTAAAGGAAAGGATAATTAAATACCAGATTTATTATCTAGAAAATTGTTACATAATTAACAATTTTGCCTAAATTTTTCAGAAAAATACAGGAAATTCAGACATTACAAATGGCAGACAAAGTCATTAACTTTGATGTAACCAAATTAAAGACATTTCGTAAAAATGAACAATTCAAAACATCTTTGAGAAATCAGCTCAAAGAAGAAAAAACATGTCTTTTAGACAACATTTGGAACTTATCCACCACCTCTCAAGGTAACAATAAGAAAGTAGCAGTAATAAATGCATTAGCATCTTATTTTGCTACACATTATTCACTAGTCCAAAAGCTGGAGTTTATTTAGATTGGGAAGAAATAGACCAATTAATTGAAGAAATTAAATTATTTCCAAGGTTTGTATAAAGGATTTATGATATACAAGAGGCCATAGACACGGTAATTAAGAATGGTGGAAACGATATTATTATATCACCACAAGTTCTTAAATATCAAAATTATTTAAAACACTGGAAACCTTTGGTGACCATGAATTTTTACATGAAATTTAAAACATTGTTCCTAAAGGCAAAGGAAAAGAAGTTTCCTTAAGACCACAAACTCCACATAAAGAACAAAAAAATTTTCAGTGAAACATTAAATTCTACAAAAAAAACCCAAAAATCACCACAAGTTTGGTAAATTTGGGAAAACCATCAATTCAGACACCTGCCAAGACTTCTGTAGAAGAAATGAGAATAAAAAACATTTGTTTTGTTAGAAGAGGCCTTGGTCTAAATTTGTAACAACCAAATTATCCACAACGGAATCTCCACTGAATGGGATTTTGTTCACAATAATTAAAAACAATGTCAAAACATGTTTGAAGCCTACCCTGAAAATCAAGAGGGTGAATGCTTTTATCAACTAGATTCTGCCATTAGGAAGGCAGGAATCTCTTTACCAACTTTTAAACACTTCAAATTTTGAGATTACCCTATAACATTAACCAATTTGCTTAAACATGGACTGGTAAGTTTAATTAATGTTCCACCATTATATGACTTCACACCATATTTACCAGCATTCCTAGCAGACACATTAGAAACCATAATTCCATAATTTCCACAAAATGCAAAACTAGAAATAACATCGTTATATCCAGATTTTCACAATAACTGTCCAAGTCATCATTTAATTTGGCTATATTTCAAGAATTTGGATATTGAATTTGAAGATTTCCAAGTACATAGTTCTGGTCCAAAGACCTTACACTTGGAAGATCTCCCACAACAAATAGAAATTGCTAGAGCCAAAATAATTTCCAAAGACTTTGGCTGGTCCAAATACAAAATGGACGAAAAAAATCTTCTAAGAAAAGATAAAAGAGGGAAAATTTATTGTAACTCAGATATTACAAAAAATTTCTTTTTTCCTTTTGAAGTGAAACATTCAAGACCAAAATTGGTAGAGGCATACAGGAGAAGAAGCACATCCTGGAGAAAAAGATCAGGATCCTCAGAATTTTCACAAGATAATCCATTAATTGTGTAAATTGCAAAAAAAGATATGTCACTGATGACGTAAAATTAAAGATATTATTGTCGACAAGAAAAAGGCTGAAAAAGACAATTATTAAGGGAACAGTTACTTCACCCTTCCAAGATATGAAAGGGTAATCCGGACTCACAAGGCTATGAAAGGGGCCTGTCCCTTTCAACTTTTATCATGTAAATTATTATTAGGTAAAAGTTAGGTAAAGTGTTTTTGTTTGTATTAAAGCAAATAGTGCTTTAGATAAGGTTAGAAAATAGTACCTTATCTTTTATAACCTTATCTAAAGCACTATTTGCTTTAATACAAACAAAAAAACTTTACCTAACTTTTATCTAATAATAATGTACATGATAAAAGTTGAAAGGGACGGACCCCTTTCATAGCCTTGTAAGTCCGGATTACCCTTTCATATCTTGGAAGGGTGAAGTAACTGTTCCGTTAATAATTGTCTTTTTCAGCCTTTTTCTTGTCGACAATAATTTCTTTAATTTTACGTCATCAGTGACATATCTTTTTTGCAATTTACACAATTAAGGGATTATCTTGTGAAGATTATGAGGATACTGATCTTTTTCTCCAAGATGCGCTTCTTCTCCTGTATGCCTCTACCAATTTCGGTCTTGAATGTTTCACTTCAAAAGGAAAAAAGAAATTTTTTGTAATATCTTAGTTACAATAAATTTTCCCTGTTTTATCTTCTCTTAGAAGATTTTTTTCGTCCATTTTGTATTTGGACCAGCCAAAGTCTTTGGAAATTATTTTGGCTCTAGCAATTTCTATTTGTTGTGGGAGATCTTCCAAGTGTAAGGTCTTTGGACCAGAATTGTGTACTTGGAAATCTTCAAATTCAATATCCAAATTCTTGAAATATAGCCAAATTAAATGATGACTTGGACAGTTATTGTGAAAATCTGGATATAACGATGTTATTTCTAGTTTTGCATTTTGTGGAAAATCTGGAATTATGGTTTCTAATGTGTCTGCTAGGAATGCTGGTAAATATGGTGTGAAGTCATATAATGGTGGAACATTAATTAAACTTACCAGTCCATGTTTAAGCAAATTGGTTAATGTTATAGGGTAATATCTAAATTTCAAGGGTTTAAAAGTTGGTAAAGAGATCATTGCCTTCCTAAGGGCAGAATCTAGTTGACAATAGCATTCACCCTCTTGATTTCCAGGGCTGTCTTCAAACATGTTTTGACATTGTTTATAATTATTGTGAACAAAATCCCATTCAGTGGAGATTCCGTTGTGGATAATTTGGTTGTTACAAATTTGGGCCAAGGCCTCTTGTAGCAAAACAAATGTTTTTATTCCCATTTCTTCTGCAGAAGTCTTGGCAGGTGTCTGAAATGATGGTTTTCCCAAATTTACCAATCTTGTGGTGATTTTTGTTTTTGTTTTTGTAGAATTTAATGTTTCACTGAAAGTTTTTTGTTCTTTATGTGGAGTTTGTGGTCTTAAGAAAACTTCTTTTCCTTTGCCTTTAGGAACAATGTTTTGAATTTCATGTAAAAATTCTTGGTCACCAATGGTTTCCAAGTGTTTTAAATAATTTTGATATTTAAGAACTCGTGGTGATATAATAATATCGTTTCCACAATTCTTAATTACCGTGTCTACGGCCTCTTGTATATCATAAAATCCTTTATACAAGGGTTGACCATTCCTTGGAAATAATTTAATTTCTTCAATTAATTGCGTAGCAAAATAAATGGTTTTTTGCTAAAATGTTTTCCAGTAGCAAAATAAGATGATAATACATTTATTACTGCTACTTTCTTACTGTTACCTTGAGAGGTGGTGGATAAGTTCCAAATGTTGTCTAAAAGACATGTTTCTTCTTCTTTGAACTGACTTCTCAAAGATGTTTTGAATTGTTCCTTTTTAGGAAATGTCTTTAATTTGGTTATCTCAAAGACAATGACTTTGCTTGCCATTTGTAATGTCTGAATTTCCTGTATTTTTCTGAAAATTTCAGGCACAATTGTTAATTATGTAACAATTTTCTAGATAATAAATCTGGTATTTTACTATCCTTTCCTTTAATATGTTCCCATTTTATCTTAAATTCTTTATTTAAGACAAATTCTCTAAATTTAATCCATCTATTAGAGGTTAATTTTCTTTCATTTTTTGTATTTGCAAATTTTACTATTACTTCACAATCAGTTCTAATAGTGTTTTTTTAGATAAAATAAATAAAGAAAATTTTTCCAACACATAAATAATAGCTAAAATTTCATAGTCAATGGATGTTAAATATCATTTTTCTTTGAAAGTTCCTGAAGTATATCTAAATTTTTTTCTAATGACTTCAAAGAAAATTCATTGGGTTTTTTGATTAAGATTCCTCCCCATCCTAATTCACACCCATTAGTTTCTATAATTAAATAGTCTGATTCTAATGGTAAAGCCAATGGTTCTAATGCTTTAATTTGTTCTTTCAATTGTTGAACTATTTTGATGTCCTGATCATTGAATTATCTAACTCCTTTTTGTTGTGCCTTATTATATAAGGGAGAAGTTAATTTAAACAAATTTTTGAAATATGACCTAACATAATTTACTAATCCTAGAAAAGATTGTAATTGTTTTAAGTCTTCCAATTTATCTGGAAATTCTAAAAATTTTCTAGAAATATGAGACTGTAATTTAATAGTTCCATTTCCTATTTCCGCCCCTAAAAAAGAGATATAATTTTTTCAAATTTCAATTTTCTTTTTAGAGGTTATAAACCATGTTTTTCGAATAAGGAAAAAAATTATATATAAATATTCTAAATGTTCTTTTTCAGATTTAAAAAAAACAAGAACATCTTCAATATAAACACAAGTAAAATTGTAACATTCCTTAAAAATGTCATCCATCTTCTTTGGAAAATTTGTGGAGCATTTTTAAGTTCAAATGATATTACTAACCATTCAAAATATCGAAATGGACAAGAAAAAGCAATCCACTCAATGCTATCTTTATGCATTTTTACTTGCCAAAAGCCTGATTTCAGATCAAATTTAGAAAGTCAATTTTTACCTTGAATTTTGTTAATTAAAGTGTCTTTGTCAGGTATACAATATCCGTCTTCAAATGTATTGTCATTTAATCTTCTATAATAAAAAACCATTATAGACTGTCCTCTTTTCTTTTCTGCTTCTTTTTGAACAATAAAAGCAGGGGTTCTGTGTCTAGAATTTGATTTTTGAATAATTCCTAATTTCAACAATTAGTTAATGTGCATTTTAAATTCTTCTTGTTCCCAATTGCCATACTTGAAATTAGGTGATTTAATATTAATATCTGGGTTGATAATTTTTAACTTATATAGTGTTTTATTTCTTTCCCAAAATTTTGTAGGATTTTCTCTTATTATTTCAATTTTTATAATTTTTTAATTATGTGTTTTAGGTCATAATTTTGTAGGTTTTTCGTGAAATATGTAGTATATTAAGTGTAACTCATTTTCTATACCATTGTCTAGGTCTAAATCTGAATCTTGTTGTTCTATATTATTGCAAGAACATTCATCCTTATTTCCCTTGCAATTGCAGGTTTCAGATTTTATTTGTGGTTTAAAGTTTGAAATAATAGGTATTAATGAACTATTTTTACTTATTGTCACATAATCCTTGTTAATACTAATTTGTCCAGAATTATGGAGAATAAAGTTTAATCCCACAATAACAGGAACAAAAAGATTCATGTCTCTGACCCAAATTTTTTGCCATTGATAATAATCAGACCAATAATTACTATTTGTCTGGAATTTTACTTGGATATTTTTAAATTGTGCATCTGTCAATAATTTAGTTCCATCAAACTGTGTAGAATATGATGGTTTTACTTTAACAATTTTATTTTTAAGTCCTCTGGGATTATTTTTACATCTATAGTAGATGAAGTTGCTCTAGAATCTACTAAAATTGGTAAAGTATTTTCATAACCATGAATATTAATTTTTGTTGGTATTGTAATTTGTATTAATTTAATTTTATTGAAAATTAGTGGAACAGGAATTTCACAAGGTTTTTCTATATTATTTATAATGTTAACTTCTTCTTGAGTAATTTTGGTTAATTTAAAATTAGTTTCATAGGCTGGTCATTTTCCTTTTTCAATAATTTCTGTTAGTTTTTTAATTTTTTCTTTTAAACATTCAAGTCTTGCTTCTAATGTATCTCTTTTGATATCTGTTGTATAACATATGGCCCAAATACTTGTATTTCTTCTCTAAAATACTTAATAAGATGCAATCGAATGCCAAGATCCCTAAGCAGTAACGAAGGAACGTTTGACGTATGTCTCTTTGTTCCTAGTGCTCATCTTGACTCATGGAATTTAGTTTGATTTTCATCAAACATCATTTCTCAATAAAAAATGGAAAATGTTTTGTTGGGCATATGCCTCTCATTTCCCCGAGTATTTGGATGCGCGCTGTATAGTTTGTGGTCCTGGTACTTGTCTTCCAAACTAAAATCAAACATAACCAATCACACTATATTTTTCTGCCTTAAGGCAACACAAAATCTTTTCATAAACGAACATGTTATATCTGTTCTATCATAATACAACCCAATGCTTAAGCCTCTCATGCGCAAGCCTAGATGCTACATTTAACTGCTAGAATACGGTCCAAGCGCATCCATTTTACCACAATATAAACAAACGCGTAAGCTTGTCGTGTGTGAGCATACAAGCAATGTTTAACTACTAGAATGTGATCTTAACATCGTTCAATAAAATCAACAAACAAACACATATTTTCTACCAAGAACTATGTAGCATTTAGTTCTCCATTGCGCTTGGAGATATTGTCATACCCCAATTTTTGACCCTAAGCTCCCACTTCATTATCATCATCTCATTTAAAAGATCATTCATGCATCAACACTAAACTCAAAGATACAAGAGATATATGTTTGAATGTTTACTTCTTTTACAAGGTAGACATGGTAGATCAAGAAGCTCAAACAATCAAGGTTGTTGTTAGGAGTAAATTAATGGTAAATTCATGTGTTAATATAAGTGATTTCTTCTCTAAACCAATGCAAAAATGTGATGAATCCATAGGTTTTTATTAAGAATTGAACTGAATAAGTTTAGTTCGTGCGTAAAGCAAATCGAATCACTTGTGGGTGTTATTGTTGCAGGTTTTGAGCTGAATAAGAACTTAAGAAGAACATGAGGAGGAAAGAAAGCTGGAAGTCTCAAAGGCTGAAGAAAAAGATGGAAAGTACAAAGGGCGCGCCGCGAGAGTTCCTAGGCGCGCCGCGAAAATACTTCTGTTTGAGGGGCGCGCCGCGCCAGCCCGTTGCCGCGCCGCGGCCTCGGCGTTAAAAGCCCAAAAGTTCTGTTTTAAAGCCCTAGTTTTCCAAGTGGTAAGGGATACTTTGTGGGAGCGAAATTAGGAGAGCTATCTGATTCTGAAGCTGAGAACAACAATTGAAGGTGGATTCTTTACCAATTGAAGACATTCTATTGATGAAGATGAATTCCTCCATTGATTCTTGTATGTTCTTCATGTTTATGGAGAGCTAACTCCCTCTTGTTGAGTCTAAGGTAGTAGTTAACCTATGAATATACATTACCATTGATTAATTCCTGTGAACAATTGTTTGAATTTATTATCAATAAGAAACCTTGCTTTTAATTTACATCATTGTTGAATCTTTGATCGAAAGAAAGGATTTAACTTTTGCCCTAGGTTACTATATTGATTCAATTGCAATTTGCAGATATGGAATTGTAATTGGGTTTTCATAATTATCGTTCTTAATTACTATTATCGTTATTGTGATTTGGAGAGATCGAATCTCATACCGGTAAAAGTTA
The DNA here is from genome assembly GCF_029867415.1 of Vicia villosa. Taxonomy (NCBI): domain Eukaryota; kingdom Viridiplantae; phylum Streptophyta; class Magnoliopsida; order Fabales; family Fabaceae; genus Vicia; species Vicia villosa. The sequence continues at coordinate 56,334,744 of NC_081180.1, forward strand.
TCTAATTTGATTTGCAGACATGGAATCTTATTTGAGGATAAGTGAAGATAATGATTCAAAGGATTGTTCTATTGAGAATTAATTGATAATTGTATAGGATTAGGTTGATGAACCCTAAAGACTCAACATCTTTCTTTAATTGTTAACACAAAGTCCTTTACTTGCTTTTATTTTATTATTTGCTTTTGATATTATTATTAGTATAAAACAAACCAAACCAAATTTCTTAACTCAAAATAAACAACTATAGAACGGCAGTGATATTAACCAATCCCTGTGGATACGATATATTACCGAAAATATTTACCCACAAATACTTTCAACAAATTGGCGCCGTTGCCGGGGATTGGTGTCAATATTGCACGCATTGCAATAGTTTTTTATTTTGAGTTCTTTCCTTATTTTTAGTTATATTAATTTTAGTTATTTACTTAATTTTAGATTTTTTTGTTTATTTACTTAATTTTAGATTTTTTTTTGTTTAGTTACTCAATTTTAGAATTTTAGTTTAGTCCCTTTATTTTAGGATTTTAGTTTAATTCCTTTATTTTAGATTTTTAGTTTAGTTCCTTTATTTTAGAATTTTAGTTAGTTAGTTTATTTTAGATTTTGTTATTTCAATAATCTTTTAATTTTAATTTTTATTTCTTTTAATTTTATTTTTATTATTATTATTTTTTATCCTGTTATTTCACTTGTTTGCTAGTTTTGTAGAATTTTCTTTGTCGACATGTTCGACCCAAATATAAATGCTGCGATTCATGCTCAAAACGAGATCCTATTTCAACAAATGGAGTATCTCCTTCAAAGTGTGTCACAGTTCACACCTCAAGCTAATGAGTTTCATGATATCGGATGGTACACACCGGAAGATACGATGGAGTATCATATAGCTGACCATGAATATCAACAACAAGCCTTTCAACCGTACACTCAACCGTCGGCACAACAACAAGGTTATCAAAGTGGACCCTCTGAGTTAGAGGACACCATGAATCAGTTCATACAAATGTCAATGACAAATCAACAACAAGGGCCTTCACACTATAATCAAGGTTATCAAAGTGGACCCTCTGAGTTAGAGGAAACCATGAATCAATTCATGCAATTCTCTTTATCCATTCAACAAAACCGGGAAACGCAAGATGTTAAACTTACCAAATTCTTCACCGAGCAAAACGTAAGTCAAGCCTTAACCTTTCAAAATCCTATGACTTATGTAGAAACCTGCAATGCTACTTCGATAAGGAGTATAACAGTGATTGATGAGGAAGTTGAAAACAATGATGATGACAAGGAAGATGTTGTTGAAAAGGAGAATATGGAGCATGTAAACATCAAGAATAATATAGAAGTTGAGTATGAGCTTTCAATGAAGCTACCTTATCCAAGACCTCCTAAAAAAGTAGAAGACATGTGCGTCGAAGGAACAAAAAAGGAGGATATAATTAAAGAAGTTGTGCATGAGTTAGAAACTTCAAAAGTTGAAACTTTTTCAAAAGAGAAGATGGTGGACTTAGAGTTGAAGAAGAGTAGTAATGCAAATGAGCATAAACTCTCATTGGAATTACCTCCTCCACAAGTTCCTAATAAAGAAGGGAAGGAAAGTCATTGCTTTCGGCCAATGGAAATGTTTAGCCGTTTGCAAATCACCATCCCATCTTTAGAAGGTTTAGAGTTTAAGCCAAGATGTGTCAAATTCATCAAGGATAGGTTCTCACCGACGAAGAAATTAACGGGTAAGGAGGTTATCTCTCTTGAGGAGAGGAAAAAACAGATGAAGGAAGAGAGATCGCGAGTTGAAGTGGTAAGAATTAAGGATGAAGAAACCAAACAAGCAAACATGAAATACTTTTGGGGCTTCACATTGGTAAGAAAAGTACCAAGGAAAAGAGACATTGGTTGATGATTCAACCATGAACCGTCGAGCCATGCGACGTTAAACGAAACACTTCGTGGGAGGTAACCCACACTTCTAATGTTTTGTTTTGTTTAGTTTTTATTTCAGGAAATAATCAGGGAACCCGTCTGGTGAAAGCTAGGAGGCAGCAATTGATATTGCGTTACTCTCTGTAAGTCACCCTCTCGGACTTGTTACGAAACATTGAGGTCAATGTTTAGTTCAAGTTTGGGGGGTGGAGCTATTTATTTTTGAATTGTTCAAATTTTCTGTTTTATTTAATTATGTACTCCCAGTTAGAGTAAGTAGTCCCATAACAAGACGAGAATCTCAAGCGAAGTATCAACAATGAAGCAACATGTATGAAAGTGGTAGGAGGTGAATGTTCAAAATTTTTCAGTTTCACTCTCTTTTTCAATAAAGTAACAAAGCAGGTATGAATTTTTGAACTCAAACTCCTAATGTGTGCATGAAATTTAAGTTGTTAGTAAATACTTAACAGAAGTTCTTTATGGTACACTATTGTATTGGATTGGTTTAGCCTTAACCATTGTGAGGAAAGCTTTCCATTGTTTACTATATGCAGGAGACCATCAATTGTTTTGACTTGTTTGTATCATGCTAAACCATTTGTTGCATCGTCTGTGGAAATCGGTGAAAGTGATTTAGGCACTTGTTTGAATCTGAGAGTTCTTTTAGCCTATTCTAATGCACAACTTATTTTCTTCTGTGAGAGTGTGATCCTTTGCTAACCATTCTTTGAGCCTGAGGTCAAGATAAGCATTATAATATACACCAAGGAAAATATCTGGTGAGTTTTGATCTCAATAAAATTTTTGTGTTGGACCATCAACCATAAAATTTGGTGATGTGTTGTCTCTTTGACCTTTTTTTTAGAAAGTAGGGGAGCAGTCATATAATCTAAATACAGGTTGATCTCCAAGTTGGGGAGAGGCACATTCAAAAGAAGAGTAAGTACATGTGGTAATCGGTGAAAGATAAAAGAAGTCGTAGCTTGAAAAAAAAATTTGGAAAAAGAACACCGTTTGAATATAACGGTTGTTGAAAAAAAAAAGATGAAAAAAGAAAAAAACCCAAGCTACGAATGGAAAAAGATAACGGGTGAGAGAATTAAAGTTCTAATGAAGAAGGAATGAGTTATGATTGGGATGCTTCCCTATATTAGGAACAACCCTTGATTATCTTCTTTTCTTTGAATCTAAACCACATTACAACCATAGAAAGACCTTCTGATTCTCAGATTCCACAAGACTTGATGCGAGCAATTTGGTGAACGTATGATATGGATCTTTGTTGATTTAATTGTTTGGATGAGTGTTTAACCCCTCTTTTATTCATCATACTTTTTGATGAGAGTGATTAGTGCTGATTCAATTACAATTGTGTAGTGTTTTGAACTTCTGGAGGTAATTTGCTTTCAACGTTTGTTTCATGTGTATATTCTGAGTTTGCAGGTAGAAGAGGAGTATTTGACTTAGTTACTGGATTGAACCACTTGAGAAAAACTTTTTTGAAAAACTTGTTGCTTGATTGTCGGTAAACTTTGCTGGAGGTAAGTAATTTTGTTTAGGGACAAACAAAACTCTAAGTTGGGGAGAGTTTGTTAGGAGTAAATTAATGGTAAATTCATGTGTTAATATAAGTGATTTCTTCTCTAAACCAATGCAAAAATGTGATGAATCCATAGGTTTTTATTAAGAATTGAACTGAATAAGTTTAGTTCGTGCGTAAAGCAAATCGAATCACTTGTGGGTGTTATTGTTGCAGGTTTTGAGCTGAATAAGAACTTAAGAAGAACATGAGGAGGAAAGAAAGCTGGAAGTCTCAAAGGCTGAAGAAAAAGATGGAAAGTACAAAGGGCGCGCCGCGAGAGTTCCTAGGCGCGCCGCGAAAATACTTCTGTTTGAGGGGCGCGCCGCGCCAGCCCGTTGCCGCGCCGCGGCCTCGGCGTTAAAATCCCAAAAGTTCTGTTTTAAAGCCCTAGTTTTCCAAGTGGTAAGGGATACTTTGTGGGAGCGAAATTAGGAGAGCTATCTGATTCTGAAGCTGAGAACAACAATTGAAGGTGGATTCTTTACCAATTGAAGACATTCTATTGATGAAGATGAATTCCTCCATTGATTCTTGTATGTTCTTCATGTTTATGGAGAGCTAACTCCCTCTTGTTGAGTCTAAGGTAGTAGTTAACCTATGAATATACATTACCATTGATTAATTCCTGTGAACAATTGTTTGAATTTATTATCAATAAGAAACCTTGCTTTTAATTTACATCATTGTTGAATCTTTGATCGAAAGAAAGGATTTAACTTTTGCCCTAGGTTACTATATTGATTCAATTGCAATTTGCAGAGATGGAATTGTAATTGGGTTTTCATAATTATCGTTCTTAATTACTATTATCGTTATTGTGATTTGGAGAGATCGAATCTCATACCGGTAAAAGTTATCTAATTTGATTTGCAGACATGGAATCTTATTTGAGGATAAGTGAAGATAATGATTCAAAGGATTGTTCTATTGAGAATTAATTGATAATTGTATAGGATTAGGTTGATGAACCCTAAAGACTCAACATCTTTCTTTAATTGTTAACACAAAGTCCTTTACTTGCTTTTATTTTATTATTTGCTTTTGATATTATTATTAGTATAAAACAAACCAAACCAAATTTCTTAACTCAAAATAAACAACTATAGAACGGCAGTGATATTAACCAATCCCTGTGGATACGATATATTACCGAAAATATTTACCCACAAATACTTTCAACAGTTGTATGTATCTCAAGGGAACTCAAGCTTCTCATATGATCAAGTTATTTCCCTCATCAATATTCAAGTCCAAGTGTGCCTCAAGTTAAGATCATTAACTTTCAAATTCATCTGGTGCACAAATTAGGGTTTTTGACCTAGTAATTCATTGGAATGTATTATTGACTTTTTGGTTAAAACATGATCTCTTGACTTAAAATATGAAATAAGGTCCTCAAGCACTTCATCATATTCCATTTATATGATTCATTTGGCTTGAGGAGCTTAATTCATTGATATTGGAAAATTGCAATTCATGTGGTATAAGTCAATTGTCCAAGAATCACCTTTGACTTTTGGAACTTTTGGTCAAACATGGACTTTTAAGGTCAAAGATCTCGAGAATATAATTTTTAGAACTATTTGACCAAGAAAAATCAAGAAAATTGAAGTTACTTGCAAAAGGGGCAAAAATGGAGAAATTGAAAATTCACCAAGTCCACAAATCATATGTTAAAGTGACCTACTTTTGGGAATTATAACTTTTTCCTCAGGTCACCATTTTTCATGCCCAAAGTGTGTACTCAAATGCATCATACTTCAATATTGTAGAAGGAATTGATCAAAAATATCATAAGAATTACAAGATATGGATTGATCAAAATAAAGCTTCAAAGTTGTGAAAATTCCAACACTTGGACAAATTTCTAAGTGTAAAAGAAGCTTGTTTTTTCGAAAGTTGGTAGAAAATTATCTCTTTGATCCAAGTTGAATCTCTTCAAGGGCCTAACAAGAAATTTATAGAGGGTGATCTAAGCTTTCCAAAAAATCCAAGAACATGAATTTATCATGTGTGAGCTAAGAGAACCAAATTTGGGAAAATGACACCATGAAGTTGCATTAAAGATCCATTTCCATGTTCATGACCAAGTCCAAACCAAGGTCATACCTCTAAAAACATCTCTTCAAGCCCACATTACCTCTAAATATCATCATAATCTGACCTCTACACAAAAATTCCATGCATTACACAAGTGTTAGGGTTATTGTCCAAGTAACATACCATTTATGGATCAAATTGCAAAAAGTCTCATATCCAAATACATAAAGCATGCACTTTTCCACCAAATCTTGCTTTAAGAATGGTGATTAAGATTTTAAGCTTGCAAATACTCCACTAATGTTCTGATTATGCTCCACAAAAGCATGGCCAAAGATTGCAAAGGATTTGAGTACCATGGATCTTCATGAAACTTAACATTGAACCACTTGAACCAAGGGACCAAAATCTCCAAACTTGATCTCCTTTACCAAGCTAACTTGCAAACCACTCAAGATCAATTTAATAATCAATTTCCAACCCATATAAAAGGCCATTAAAGCTCAAAACATCAACACACAGAAATCACACACCAAACCTCCATTTTCTACTTCAAAAAACTAAATCTTCGAATTTCCATTTCCCTTCAAGATTCTTGTGGTTTCTTCATTCCAAAACATTCCACACACCATATTGAGGTTTTTGTATGCACTAATCCTACCCTGTAATCACCCCCAACACCATTTTCATTTCTCACCCTTTTGTTATTTGCAAGTTGAACTGGACAGAAGAATTCAGGAGGTCTCAAGGCACAGTAAGCATTGATATATCTTCTTGGGAACTTAAGGAAGCTAACTATATCCATATCTTGATCTGAAAGTGAATTTGAAGGGGCATTGAACTCTCTCCAATAGGCAACTTTTTCCAACTTTGAACTCTATCATAAAAGCATCATTTCAATTCATTCTTTTTACCTTGTTGTTTGCTTTGATGTATTGATTAAAAGCCCTAACGTTTTAGCCATTTATACTGCATGAATATCATTTAATTTCATTTTGAAATACTTAGGGTTTTCTTGTTTTTGATTGATTAAGTTTGATTCTTGAAGTTTCAGTTCAATTGATTAGTACCATTGAAATCCTTGTTAAATTTTGAGTCAAATGCTATATTAGAACTTCATGTTTGGTTGAGAAATGAAAATTCAAATTTGAAAAGAAGAGGGTGTCTCAAGGTTGAAGACGACCCCTACGCACCAAATTCAAATTTAAATGTTTGTATTCTATATAATTTTTTTGGGGCGAAATAAAACATGGTTCACATGGTGTTGTGGTGGTAGTGTGTTTTGGGTTGTAATCCAAAGGCCGTGAGTTCAACCCTTGGAAGCCACAATCTTTTTTTATCACTTGTTTGTTTTTTTTCTTTTTTCTCATTTTCATTTAATTATTTTCATATACAAGTTAATTCCTTTTGAGTTGATGTTTTGAACACTCCTTATTGATTCTTTCTATTTTTTGATTATCTCAAGAAACTTCAAAATAAATATATTTATTTTATCTCTTTTATTTAATTTAAAACTCATTACTACAAAACATGTAAACAACAACATCATAGCCACCACGGTTCTTCACTACACCGTGGTGACATCTATAAATTAAGGCGCTACCATATTATTTTTGTTTTTTGATTAAAAATTAATTGTATATAACAACGGTTGAGCAGTCAACTGTGGTAAAACCATTAAACTTTCATGGGTTCGAACCTCATCGCCATCATATATATTATTCCTTTAATGTTAAGGCGCGTCTTTTCTTTTTTATTTATTTTTATATAAAAAACTTAAAGGGATATGACTACGGTTGGTACGTTCCACCATTGTGATATATTTATAACAAATAAATAAATACTTATCATTGCGGTTGTTAGATAACCATTGTGAAATAATTTACTCATATATAAGCGAATGAAATTTCACTTATTGACAGTAGCGTCGTTTCCTTCACCGTGAAACCCTAGCACCCATTTTATTGTTAGATAGTTTCCTATTATCTCGTTTGTAAGATGTTGTTTTTGTTGATTAATTATTCTCATTTTTTCAAATTCATCTTCAATGTGTAACATACTTTAGCTATGTTAAATATTGTTTGTGTAGCTATGAAAAAAAATACAAGCATGAAGCTATGATGGAAACTTCATTCACCTTGTAGTTTTTTCATAGCTTTACAAACAAGATGTTTTCATGGTTATTGTAGGACTCAACAAGAACATTACATTTTAGTTAATGAAGAAACAACAGCAACAACAAACTTCATCTAGTTTGAGATACTATGAGAAGAAATATAAGAAGTAAGAAGCTGTTGTATAAGCTTCTTCCTTTTTATATTTCTTATTCTTCTTCTTCTTCTTCTTCTTCTTCTTCATTGCATCCCGCTTAGCGCGATTACCCCACTTAGCGCGGTCTGCTATATTTTGTTTTTGTATAAATAGATTAGGTCACATTTTAGGGGTATGGTTTGGGTAATATTTGATCCCACTTCATCACCAATCATTCTTTTGCAGAGAGACGCTAGAAAACAACATTTGAAGCTTGCATCTTGATGAATCAGAGATGGGTTTGCTTGAATCGTCTTGACAACGCGAGGAGTGTTGGTTCATTTCTCTTCCTTTAAATGTATTTTTCTAATTGTTGGGTTTTGTTTATTAATTTACTTTGATCTTATGTATATTTATCACTCAAGGCGTTGTATAAAGTCTTTTTTACAAATCAATCTTGATGTCTTCCTTAATATTTTTGCATTTATGTATGGATTTGTGTTGTTATAGACATATACCTCACAAATCTTGATTGAGGATGTGTATTTGTTAGTTTCTAGATTCTAGAGATAGATTTAGAGCTAATAATCACGACTGGTACCGAAGCTTAATGCTTCCGTGGTGTTTGAGTCACGCAAGACATTATCGACGAGAGTAATACGGTTGTTCTCGCAATTTGGGTTAAACGTAACCTAAGTTGTGGTGCATCTCGTAGGTGTTTCAGAAATAGACACTGATGTGAGAGATACATGATGATTTTGACGAGTAGGGTAGATTGTGTGCAACTGATCGATAGGTTTAAGTTTGTGACGAGTAAATTAAATTCATGCCAGACAATTCTCTCCTCTCTAAAGAATGCATTTATTTTCTTGTTCATAGTTTTACCTTCCATACTTTAAAACCCGTTTTAACCAAATCTCAGAAACGCAAAATTTTTTGAACGATATTCTTTCCCTCGCACCGACTCCTGTGGATACGATAAAACTCGTAATACTTCTAATATTTTGCTTTCCGCTTTACTGCATCAGCAGTTGTCGAAGGTGGTCAGAATAATGGTCAGATTAGTTGTCGGAGTGGTAGTCAGTGGTGGTCTTAATAGTTTTTAGAATAATGGTCGCTGATCATCGATAATGATGTCTTACCTTTAAAACAAAAACAATAATTTAATTTTTTTAATTTCAAATTTAAATAAAATATCAAATCAAATCTATTTTGACGAACAAGTTTTAATTTTAAAAATAACTATCAGACTAAAAAAATAAAAAATTCGCATCTATCTCTCAAAAGTATTACCAATATTAGTGTTTCAAAACACAACTCAGACCGGTCCTTTGAACTAGTTAGATCGAAAATCAGAGGATAAAGCAATCTCATTAGGTCATAAGACTATAGTTGCAATTAATCTAGTAAAAATCGATACAATCTGGCAAGTTCACCTATTAGACCAATGAACTTGTGGATTTCTTGAATAGGTGGGTTGTTTTTTTTATGTTTATTTTTTATTCTTTTCAATACCACGTTGTTTTGGGGTTGGGAGTAAAAAACTAAAAAAATTGAAAGAAAAAGAATGTTTCCCCTTCCTTACATTTAGAATTTTTTTTTTAACATATCTGATTATTATATTGTATTGTTATAACTTATTTCAATTTTTGTTATTGATGACTAAATTTAGAAATTACTTTAGTTTATACTTCTGTTACATTTTGATTTCCATTTTTTTTTGAACTTGTCATGTTTAAAAGTTAAAATTTTATGTAAGATTTTTATTCAACTTATTTACATGAATTATTTCATAGAATTATATTTTGTTTATCTTGTAATGGTTAAATTTATGTTAAGAATTATATTTCATGATTCTTTTTAAATTTGCATATATCATATTAATAATCATGTTATAAGACCAACAATTAAGTGATTTGATAAGTAATTCTTTGACCCAATAATTTAATCGAGTTGTTTAAACCATTGATCAAAAGAAAAGATAAGATAAACTAACAAACTTGTAGTAATTAATAAAAATTAATTACCATAAGTATGTTCTAAAAATGACAAGAAAATATGAATACGAAGATTGTTTTTTAAAATCGATAACACTTATGAACTGTTGCAATAGGCACTTTGTATTTTGAATTTAAAAATAGGCAACGCTTCTGAACTGTTGTTGTAGACGAAACAGTACATCAATTGGTAAAAGTGTTGATGTAGGCGAAACAGTGCAACATTTGATAAAAGTGTTATAGTGGGCAAAACGGTGTAACATTTGGTAAAACTATTGTTGAAAGCGTGTGTTTCATCAATGGTCGCAACCTTGTGAAACAACCCAACTTTTTCCTATAAATTAAGCATTTTGGATTCAAAAAATAGATTCTAGCTTTGGATTTCATCTTCCCTACATTCTAGTTTTCATTGGTCTTGTGCAAACTCGAATATAGGCTGAATTATCCTGGGTATTCTTATGTAGAAACTCTAAGACAATTTGAGAGTACTTGAAATATTATAAAGAAAGTGATTTGCTCATAATTCAAGATTCGATCCACCACTGCAATATTTGGTAAAAATGTTGTAGTAGGCTAAACGGTGTAACATTTGGTAAAAATGTCGTTGAAAGTGTGTTTTATCAAGGGTCGCAACCTTGTGAAACAACACCACTTTGCCCTATAAATTGAGCATTTCAGATTTAGAAAAATAGATTAGAAAAGTCTATTCTCTTCACATAAAATTTTAGATTTCATCTCCCTACATTCTAGTTTCCATCGGTCTTGTGTAAACTCAAATATAGACTGAATTATCCTGAATATTTCTACGTCAAATTTTAAGACAATTTGAAATTACTTGAAATATTATAAAAAAAAATTTGTTCACAATTTTAGACTCGATCCATTTAATTTAAAACTTACTGATATGATAATCCGTGACCAAATAATTTAATCAAATTGTTTAAAACATTTATATATAAAAAAAAAACAAGATAAACTAACAAACTTAACATCACTATTGACAAAGTAAGCCCTAAAAAAGTATCTTCCATATAAAAAAGAAAGACAAGATAAACAAACAAACTTAATATCACTGTTGACAGATTTCTTTAGAGATAGCAGTCATTTTATTTATTGAGTTAATAGATTTTGAAAATAATTTTATTACAAGTCCTTCAAAAGTGGATTTGATATTTTAAAGGGCACAAATATTTCCAAACACCTGGGAGAGCTAATAGGGCTGTTAAGATTTCGCAAAATAAAAAATAAAGTTTCAAATATATTTAATTAAAAAATATACACAAATATTTCCAAACACCTGGCAAAGCTATTAGGGCTTTTTAAATTGATAATTTCAGGATTCTTTTAAAGGAAAAGATTAAATATACATCAAAAGGATATAATCATCTCCCTCTCTCCTCTTATTTAAAATGAATTAATTTATATTACAATAACTTTGTCAAACCATTACAATGATATAAAATTGAGTTCATTATTCAACAAATGATGCTATTAACATATTAACATGATTAATTAAGAAATAATTTGACATTAATATTTAATTTATAAGTGTGTGGTAGATTTTTCATGTGCGCGTGTAAAAGGTATATGAGATATAAAGATTGTGAATGTGTGGGTGGGGTTAGACGATGGAATATTGACGATGTATACAATGTAATGCTAGTGGTGGGGTCTTGTCTCTTTGTTATTGTGGGCTGATACATTATACGCTAACTATGGTTTATGTAAGTTGATTAAGTTAAGGATAGAGATAATTTTTATCATAATATAATTATTTTATATATAGCTGGAAATTGAAACGTGAGGAGGTGCTATCTATAGACTAGTGTGAATATTTTAATGGTAAGATAGTTGCATTCGATAAACAAGGGAGGGAGAGAGGGAGGAATTAATGGGGGCAAGTGGGACTATGGGAGATGGTGCTACGGCGGGTGGATCCCACTCTTGTCTTCTTTCTCTCCCACTATACATGCATGGATTCAACCGTCAAATTGATTAGTGAGTCAATTAAGGATATCATTATGCAAACATAAATTGAACTTTAATAACAATTACTAAAATGGTGTTTTCAATTAATAATTAGTTCAATTTATGATAATCAATTGTTAGTGTAGTTGTAGGTTTTCTTAGAATGTGTGGGTTGAGCCTAACTCAACACTATATAACCGGTTTGTAAGGTTAAAATTGTCCTAACTTATAAGCACATGATCAGATTATATATTCTTTAATGTTGCACTCTTAACACACTCTTTCACGCCTAGGATGAACGTCTAGAGCGTGGAACTAAATGGTTAATATCTTAATAGTAGGTAGTCCAACAAATGTGAAACAAGACTCTAATACCATTGTAGAATGTGTTGGTTGGGCCTAACTCAATCCTACAAAACCGGCTTGTAGGGTGAGGATTGCCCCCACTTATAATCATATAATCAGATGATGTATTGTCCAATGTGAGACTCTTAACAAGCTTAACTTCGTACATTTTGTTAATTTAGGTATCATATTTTTGGGATCAGGTGTTCATTTTATTAGTTTAGGTGTCGACTAAATTTTCAGTTTCAGGTGTTTATATAGGCAATAATGTTTCCTGTGTATTTGTTAAGTCTTGGTTGGGTGGTGTAAATAGTGTTAAGTTTTATCTTATATGGTGGGGGAGAGAGTCTCTTTCTACTGATATGTTGTAACATAATTTTTATGGCATTTCTTATATCTGTTATCTTTTAATTTATCATGTTATTTTTGTTGAAGTGTAATTGTACATGCAGTATTATTAGGCCGTGTGTTGAACTTTAGTTAGTTAGGCCAAATATGGTTTATATATATTGCATTTTACATTGTAATCGGTAGAGCGCGTAGAATCATTCTTGTAACCGTTTTTCAATCGAGTAAAAGTTAGTTTCAATTTATCTCTCTCTTCTTCCATCTTCATCTTGTTCATCTTGTTTCGCTGTGCTTCAACAATTAGTATTTAAAGTTCTGGTTCAGATCCACGAGAAGGGAAACACGAGTGTGCGTGAGAGGTGTGGATTGTATTGATTTCAGATTCATTCCATTCACAGTGAATTAAAGATTAGAATCACATTTCTTGATTTCGAGGGATCGGGAAAAACGAGTGTTTGGTGAGATCTGAGTGATTTCTTGCACAATATCAAAGATGAATGGTGGAAACGGTGGTTTCAATATGAAACTTCCGATGTTTGATGGAAAGAATTTGAATCTGTGGATGATTCAGATGCGTGTGTTGTTTGGCGTTCAAGATGTGTTTGATCTCGTCAATGTCGGTTACATGGTGGTTGCTACTGATGCAATGGAAGCACAAAGAAACGTGCAATGAGAAACCAAGAAGAAGAACTAGAAAGCCTTTTCTACATCCATCAGTATGTGGATGCGAATGTGTTTGAGAAGATCTCTAATCCAACACCGAAGGCTACGTGGGAAACACTGGTACGGTGCTATGGTGGTGACACATCAGTGACGAAGGTGAAGCTTCAGTCTCTATGTAAGTAGTGTAAGAATCTCAACATGAAGAACAATGATAAGGTACCTAAGTACATCCCAGAGTGATTTTGATCACTAATGAGATGAAAGCTTGTGGAGAAACACTCTCAGAGCAAGTGATTATTGAGAAGGTACTGAAATCACTTACTTCTCGCTTTGATTACATTGTTGTAGCTATTGAACATTCTAAGGATCTGAGCACCATGAGAATTGAAGAGCTGGAAAGCAGTCTAGAAGCTCAAGAGTTGCGTCTAACTGAGAGAACCTCTTAGAGAGAGGTAAAGCAGGCTCTAAAGATGTCTTCTGGTAGGAAGAGTTGGAAGCCTTCTTGGTCAGAAGCTAAGAAGAGACATGGTGGTTCTCAGAAGTCAGAAGCGTCCAACTCTAATGAGAAGAAACATCATAAGGGAAGGGAAAAGTATGATAAAAAGAAGATTTGATGCTACTATTGTAAGAATTTGGGCCATTATGCTTTTGAGTGTTGGTTAAATAAAGGAAAGAAGTTAAAAGAAGAAAATATAGCCAGAGAGTCTGATGATGAACCTCTGATATTGATGGCTTCTGAGTTTGACAATAGTGAATTGTCAGAATGGTGGTATATAGATATTGGCTTCTCAAATCATATAACTGGAACAAATAATGGCTGATAGACTTTGACTCCAGAAAGAGGACAAAGATTAGATGTGTTGATGATAAGTTCCTTAATGCCAAAGGAATGGGAATTTCCATAATCAAAGTGAAGAATGGTAAAACTGTTCTGATTAAAGATGTTTGGTATGTTCCTGAGATGAGGAGCAATCTTATGAGTATAGGTCGGCTAATTGAGAAAGGGTTCTCAATTATAATGAAAGATAATATCTTGAAGCTGTATGATTCCAATCAGAAGCTTACTATGCAAAATGAGCAGGGAAGCAACAAAATATTCAAGGTGAATGTGGAGACGGTTGAAACTAAATTAAATTCCTTAGTGCAGAAGGCAATGAAGGTGATGGTAAGCTGTAGCATAAAGGATTGGGGTATCTGAACTTCAGAAGATTGGGGCATATGAGATCTAAGAAGATGGTACATGGTATTCCAAAGATTTTGAAGCCTAAGAAGTCATGTGAGATATACATGAAAGGTAAGCAACCTTGATTGCTATTTGCATCAGAAGTGGTTCCAAGAGCAAAGCATGATTTGGGAGTTGTGAATTCTAATGTGTGTGAGCCATTCCCAAAACCTTCACTTGGAGGAAATAAGTATTTTGTGTCATTTGTGGATGAGTTCATAAGAATGACATGGGTAGCACTCATCAACTTTAAGCATGAGGTATTTATTGAGTTTCAGAAGTTCAAGGTGAAGGCAGAAAGACAAAGTGTTCAGAAGCTGAAGATTCTCAGAACTGATGATGGAGGTAAGTATAACTCTATAGAGTTCAGAAAATTTTGTGAAGAAAATGGAACTGAGCATGAAGTGAATTCTCTGTATACTCCCCAACACAATGGTCTTGGTGAAATAAGAAATCGTGCTTTTCTTGATATGATAAGGAGCAAGCTGAAAGAGAAAAGGCTACCACACTCGTTATGGGGAGAAGCTGTTGCCACTGCAATGTATGTAGTCAACAGGTGTCCAACTAAAAAACTGAAGGAAGTTGTTCCTTTTGAGAAGTGGACAGGAGATAAGCAAAGTGTGAGTCATATTAGGATATTTGGTTCTGTTTGCTATAAACATGTTCCAGATGCTAAGAGAAAGAAGTTGGATGATAAAAGTAAAGTAATGTTACTGATGGGGTACCACAATACAAGTGCTTATAAGCTTTATCATCCAATCTCTAAGAAGATGGAATTCAGTAGAGATGTCATAGTGAAAGAGTTAGAAACTTGGGATTGGAATACGTTTAATTGTGCCTCTAGTGTTGGAGGTGCTTCTAAAGGAAGTTGGAAGTTGTTTATGAAGATGAGCCAGAATAGAAGATGATCCTGATTCATAAGGTGAATTAGAGTCTAAAGGCGACTCTAAAGGTGACTCTGACAAAGACTTTGGAAATGATCTAGACTCTGAAGGTATTCTAAACTATGAAGGTCAAACTTCTGGAGGTGGTCAAACTTTTGAAGGTCATGCTTCTGAAGGTAGTAATTTTGAAGGTAGTGTTTCTAGAGGTGGTCCAGAAGATGACACTGTTCCAGGATCTGTAGAAGATCCAGAACAAGCTTAGAGACCATAAAAGATAAGTCAAATACCTAAAAGGTTTATAGTGTTCGATGTGTTACACGATACTGAAATAGACTCTGAAGACGAAGTCATTCAGTGAGCCATATTATGACTCTGAACCTGTGAATACGAAAGAAACACTCAAGAAGAAATTGTGGCTGAAGGACATAAACGAAGAACTTAAGGCTATAGAAAGAAACATGACTTGGGAGTTGACTGAGCTTCTAAAGAAGAAGAAAGCCATCAACATCATATGGGTTTTCAAGGTGAAGTTGAAACCATATGGATCAATTGGCAAACACAAGGCAAGGTTAGTAGCTAGAGGTTTTCTTAAAAAACCAAGGCTAGATTACTTTGAGGTGTTTGCACATGTAGCTAGACATGAAACAATCATGTTGGTGATTGTTATAATTGCTAAAAGGAATTGGTTAATGATGTATCTGGATGTTAAATCTTCATTTTTGAACGGTCATTTACAAGAAGAAGTTTATGTGTCACAACCTCTTAGACTTGTGGAAAATAATAAAGAAGGGATGGTGTACAAGTCGCATAAAGCTTTGTATGAATTGATGAAGCAAATGCCCAAAGCTTGGAATTTGAAGATTGATTCGTTTTTAAAGAAGTAGTGGTTTTAGAAATGAGAGATGGAATATGGCGTTTATGTTTAACATATTTCTGAAGGCAATGTGATTTTGGTGTGTCTTTATGTTAATGACATATTATTGACAGGGAATTGTTTTGATGAGATGGTCAAGTTTAAGAAGGTGTTGATGAATGAATTTGAGATGACTGACCTTGGAAAGTTGGTATACTTTCTAGGGATGAATATTTTGTACTCTGAGAAGGGTATGATTCTACATCAGCTGAAGTATGAGTTTGAGCTTTTGAAGAGATTCGAGCTGTCAAATTGCAAATCTGCAGTCACACATGTTGAGACAAATCACAAGTTGGATTCTGATGCTGAGGGTGATGACGTAGATGCTACAACTTTTTAACAATTGGTAGGCTCGCTGAGATATCTCTGTAATACTAGACCTGACATTTGTTACAGAGTTGAAATGATGAGTAGGTTTATGAACAAATCAAAGTGGTCACATTATCAAGTTGTTGTTAAGATTCTGAACCTACCATATGTGAAAATGATAAGGAATAGAAAAATTCTTCTGAAAAAGAAGGATGAATAAGTCCATATTACTAAATCCATATTAAAACTTATGGCAATAGTGCAAAATGTAGATTAAAAGACTCAATTTTAACAAGTTGCAATGATAACCATAATAAAAAGGTGGCGCCATAACATTTTTTTCAATTAAATTTATGTTGAAAATTTTGGTAAGTCACTATTTAATTAACCATCTTATAGTAGTTCCTTCCTCACTTAATTGATTTGCTTCCACCAATCATAGTATCTAGAAGTTCATCACATTTGATTATTGTTTGAACATAATTTGATGCAATTGTTGGGATATCCATAAAGAAACATATTACTTATAGCCGCTTGGTAACAAAAGTTCAACACGAATGTTTATCCCATCAAATTAAAACTTATTTTTGAATCGGTTAAAAACATACCTTAAAATTAAATATTTTAAACCGATTTAATAATTGGTTTAAAAATGACTTAAAAAAACTATTTAAATTTTAATTTATAAACTAGTGCTACAACCCAAAAAGCTTAAATTTTAATTTGCATAAGAAACTTCCATTTAATTAGGGGTCTGTTTGGTTCAAATGAGGGGGAGGGCAGGGGAGGGGAGGGATTTTTATGGAGAGAAGAGAAGGGGGGAGGGGAGGGATTTTTTGTAATTATATATATGTTTGGTTCAAATGAGGGGAGGCGAGGGGAGGGAAGAGATTTCGTTTAAAAATATGTTTGGTTCACGAGGGGAGAGGAGGGATTTTAATAATAATTTACAATTTTATCCTTGTAATTTTATATAAGTGATATGATATTCAATTGTAAAAATTTCATAAATATTTTCTTGGAAATAATATTTGTATAACTGAGTGACTAATAAGTCATAACTTATAGCATAATATTAAAAAAAAAAATTGAGTACACTTATTCGTATTATAACTCTCGACACAAAATAAACTATGCGTTGACAACAACTTTTGAATACATAAAATAAATTATAATAAAACACAAAAAAACTATAGTAGTTATAATTTTTATTAAATAAAAAAATAAAAAATAATCTGAAGGTGAATAATTTTATAATAAGTTGATGGAAGGCTTGAAAACAATAGATAAAAATCACAAAAAGAAAAGTAGAAACATGAAAGAAAATAATATTTTTATAATAATAAATTAAAATTGAGGATATTTTAGTAAATATATTAATTTAGTTAATATTAAAACTCAGATCCCCTCCCATTCCCTCCGAATCCTCCCGATTTGGGCGAACGCAAAAAGTGTCATTTGGAAGAAATTTGCTCCCCTCCTCTCCCCTCCTAAAAAATGAACCAAACACATTTTATTTTAAATATTCCCTCTCCTCCCCCTCCCCTCCCCTCCCCTCGCTCTACCTCGAACCAAACACACGCTAAGGTTGGAATAAAATTAAAAAAATGGTTTAGGTCTTGTAGCAATGGCATGTGTTATGCACCTGAATTAAAAACAAGAAATTATGACTCAAAGTCATATAAAAATCACAATACTTTATGAGAGCAGGTGGTTCTGCTTCTTCAACTCTCAATTATGGAAGATTAAAGTATCCATGGGTAAATTAATAAAATAAACATACTTGTCGGAAAGAATATATATTTTTTATGTAGCCCTTATGTTTTTTCTTTCCTTAAAAAATGTCTAATTATTCATAACTTGTATAATATGACTTTAAGGTTATTCTTTTCTCTGCTTTGGTGGTAGGGGTGTGGACAGGTGGGAGGTACCAATTCATCTAAGACACTGTTTGCCAATAAACAACAGCTTAGGAAGTCACAATGTCACATATTAATGTTCATCATGAGAATTAAAAAAGTTCTGTTTGGCATCAATAAGCCACATATTCCATTCTTCTTGTTATAAAAGTTGAATATGATTTCCATCTTATGTTCAATTAATAAAAGTGATTTAGATTCGAAACCTAAGAAACTAATTAGTCCATATATATATATATATATATATATATATATATATATATATATATATATATATATATATATATATATATATATATACATATATATATATATATATATATATATATATTAAATTATAAATATCAATAACTTATTTATTAATATAATAGATAAATATAAATAACTATTACCTCACGAATTTAACTCTAAACAAATATTTTATATTAATTTAACTCAATTAACATATTTTATTTCAAAATAATATTTATTTTAAATTGTTCAGATTAAGGTTTTCTAAATGAATAATAGTGAAAAGATAGTTAAAGATTGAGGTTAACTTACATCTTCGCTATTCATAAATTTTATCATTTTGAATTACTTCTTAATTATATTTGCAAACATATAGATCCGTTAACTACTCATGTAACATTCTATATAATGTAAGATCTATGGTGGTTGGTGAGACTATTTCTACCCCAGTGCAAAAATATTTTTAACTTTAAGTATGCATATTTTTAGGAGTAGAAAGTTTAAAACATATGCACAAATTTATGAGGATATTATTTTTAAAAACAAATAAAAAGACATGATTTTTGTCATCATAAAAAAGGAATAGAGTGTTGAACCATGTTCCAAAATATTTTGAAGATAACAAATTCTTTTGATTTAAACTTAATTAGTTTTTCTAATAAATATTTGGATCTTAAGTATTATTAACAGATTAAGATAGTTCAATTCAAGAAGATTACTTCATAATATTACTCTTAAGAAATGGAAAGAATAATAAAAAAAAGTGTATATGAAAATATAAAATAATCGAGGATACAAATTCAACGATACTACAACATCTGGAGATTCAACGGTTGATAATGCAAACATTACTTAGACACCAAATAATTTGAAAAATGATTATAATACTAAGTGATGTGGCATATAGTATAAAAGGAAGCCTTGTCTAACAAGCTTCAAAGAAAAGTTAGTTTGTATCCTCAACACCTAAGGATCCAAATTCACTTCATTCTCACATTAATGGCTGGCAAATTTGTAATTAATTTTTTCTACAATAGGTAAATACATCTCCACTACCAATCGTTAGTTGGTTTAGTGGTGATTGGCGCTAAACTTAGTAGGAAGAACCACGGTTCGATCGATCTCCCGCAACTGCGATCGGGATACTGACCCCCGAACCGGACTAATCCGATGGTGATAAACAAAAAAAATAAAAAAATACATCTCCACTTCTTACAAAGGTTTAAAAGAATACATCAACATCTATAAGTAGTTACTTTCATACTCTTACTAAAGTTTGGTTTTGATCATAAAAATAAAGAAGAATAGAAAGACATTAAGGGCCTATTTGTTTTGATTTTTTTAAAAATAATTTTTATAATGTTATATAATTTTGTGAAAAAAAATTTTACAAAGAAATTTTTTTATAAGAGCTCCAAATGAAAATTTTGTTTAAATAATTATTCTTAAAATATGATTTTAGGTATTTCATTTATTTATGAAAAAAATTGGATATCAAAATTTCAAAAAATCACTTAATTTTGAAACTATTTCAAATAGATTTTCATAAAAATCATTTTTGAATTACAATTTTTTGAAAAAAATTACGATTTTAACTTAGTTTTGATTTTCAATAATGTGTGATTATGTTATAGGATGTCAAATTAATGTTTCATTTTAGAAAAAACGAATATAAAAAAACTTGTAATATTTTAAAAAACAGTTTTTAAAAAATTTATTTTAAAAAATACAAAAAAAAATCTATTTTTTAAAACTGAAACAAATAGACCCTAAATCATCGAAGAAATCTCTTTTCCTTCTCAAATTCATCACAAACGAGGATCATAAACATATCATATCAAAGATCTCACTACAAACCTCTAACTACCATATGATGATGTCTTAGTTTTTTTTAATCTCTACAAAACTCTCTTAAAAACTCAAGTTGATGCAAAAAAAATTTGTTAGCTTGCTAGTTTACTGAAACTATATTAATTAGTATTTTAAGTTTGGTAAAGCCAATAAAAATACATAGTTGAAAATGTGCACTCAATTTATTTTATGTAGATGAATCTACTTATTGGAATAAAATAAAACTTGGTTGTTGTTATTGTAATATTATTGAGTAGAAGATAGTTCACCACAACTAAAATTTTTTTATTGAAAGAAATGAATAAAATTGATGAATAATGAAAAAAAAATTTTTCTTCACCCACCTCCTAACCTTCTTGCCCACCCCTGGTGAATTTACCACAATACCCCTTGTTTCGGAAGTTCATTTCCGAAACTGTATTTTTTTTCTTAAAAAAGGTGTTTTCGGAAATGTATCTCCGAAAAAGTGTTTTTTTTAATATAAAATATTGATTTTGGAGATGCATCTCCGAAATAAAGTTACTTTTCAGAAAATGTGGTGGTTCGGAAGTTTATCTCCGAATGCACCCCCCTTGGAGGAATTCGGAAATGAACTTCCGAAAGTATGTCTGGACAGAAGAAAAATGAAAAACAACAACGATTCGCTTTATTTAATCGGGTGAAGATTACAACGATAATATTACATAAAATTAAAGTTACATATTGTTGAACACGGGTAGGTGGGGATGAGTCAACATTTTGATAACGTCGTCCGCCGATCTTTGAAGTTTTGCGTCCAACTCGATCGGGCCTTTCGAAGAAAATCCGTCGAACGTTGTCCACATAACCGCTAAATCTTCGTCGTTCTTGATCTCAAAAGGTGTGAACTTAATGCCTCCCTCGTCGTTAAGCGATGGCGAGCGGTACTCGAGCTTGACAACCTTTCGATTCTCGGGATAGTGCAAAAGCGTGTTGAGCGACGGTATCAACTCCGCAAACGGCGTGTCGCGCGAGAAGCGAAATTGGAACGGCATCGGGTAGCCGGTTTCAAAGTAGACGAATGCTAGGTGGGGGTAGGTTTGTGTCATTTGTGTTTTGTGGTGTGAAGAGGATGAAGAAGAGTGTGTAGTATTTATAGACTTATTGGAGCATTGATGGCCTAACAAACCTTATCCTGCCTCCGGGGACATTTCGGAAATGAACTTCCGAAAATAGGAGGCAGACTAGCATATTTCGGAAGTTCATTTCCGAATTATGCAGAAACAGACATAAATTTTGAGGTTTGTTGATTGCTTAGTGTGTTGGGTAAATAGAACAAATGGAAGGTACATTAAACACAAATTAGACAAAGATGACATAAAAACTTCTTATATTATATATGTATTGAATCGATCCGATTTTACATGATAAACAACAATACATACAAAAATGGTCATTACAAACAAAAAACGATCCGGAACAAACTAAAATTCACCGAACCAATCGGTGGATCCTAAGTCCAAAATAGGCACATTCTTCGACCGCTCTCTATTTTGCTCGCGCTCTTGTCTCATCATTTCTTCAAACTCCGCCATTCTTGATACAAAAGGATCCGGCTAAGTCTCCGCCTCATTTGAACGATGTGCGGTCCATTGACAACAAGTAGCCGGTATAGGACACCCCGGTTTCAAAAACACTTGGACGAAGTGCCGCGATCGTATATACCCGATGCATATGATTCGGCCCGACGACCCATATCGGGGAATGACATCCACTTCGAGACCGGAGCGATACCGGTAAGTGGTGGAACAAGTGAATCATGAATTTTTGCAAACTTTTCTTGATTTTCATATAGTCGGCCGTAGATGTCCCGATACGAAGTCAACTCCGCAAGAAGTTCCCGTCGGACTAAAGTGTGATTATTTTCCCCTTTACCGAGCAAACCCGCAACCGCCCGATATCCACAATTTCCGTCGCCTCCAACATCAACGATGTTATCGATATATTTGTGCATAAAAAGTGGCATCTCATCAATGTAGACAATGGGTGATTTTTTTATCGGCGGTGTGTGAGGTGGCTTCGAAATACGGGCACCTTTGTTACCACTACACTTAGACTTAGGTGTCTCATGAATTTCCGGGAACGATGCATCAACATGTTCAAAGTAGGAAGGAGATCGTTTTGTTGACGTGTCATCTTGTGTAATTTTGAAATTTTTCGATGCACCTTTCGTCTTAACCGGTTGAGATGGCGGTTTCAAATCGGTGGTCTCCGGAAATGCGATCTTTCGCAATTGTTCTTTTATATGCATTTTTGTTGTGTCGTCCGCTTTAGTAAACTTCTCCATTATCACTTCCAACTCGTCGAAGATGGTGATTTTGGAGTCATTTTCTTTCGGCGGGTCAAAATCATCAAAACGAAGTTTCTTCCAATGATCAGCTACCTCATCCATGCATATGGGTGAATTCAAATTCTTCTTTTTTGCAAGTATACAAGCACATGGTAGGCCGTATGTCTTTCTAATCGTGCACCCACATAATGAACTATCCGGCCCCGTGGTCTCCGACCGCTTAGCTTCATGAAACAAAAAATTCAAACCCGTTCGAGATATGTTGTAAATCAATTGGGAGAATAGAATTTGCCCTTTATACCGGTGTTCCATAACCGTCTTGCTCCGACCGAACGATGTTTGAATTTCATTGTGTTGATTTTGGAGCATTTGGTTGACGGTGTCCCATCCCCGACACAAATCTCCCTTGCTATCACCCAACCACCTCTTGAAGACCGCATGTGCGGATTCAACTCGATTAGTCGTGGTGCAACCAAGATGTCTAACTCGATTTGTCCAAGCGCACACGACTTTTTCTCTAACTTTGTCAAGAATGGTGGATTCGACATAATGACAAAAAGTCTTAATGGAACCACACAACGACCTAAAGTGTACCAATTTCTCGGTATACACCTCTTCGGAGTAGGCATCCAAAATTTCCCTCCATGCCGCCATTATCCTATCAACCACAACACCGGCTTTAACAACTTTACCATTTTCATCCGGCCTATCTTTTGTCCCAACCGCGGGTTTCAACTTGCTTCTCACGTTGCAAGTTATGTGATACCGGCAAAGTAAAGCGGTAGATGTCGGGAAGACGGTATCGACCGCATTCATCAAAGCATTGTCCCGATCGGTGACAATGACGTTTGGCATAACCTCTTGATCAACTAACAAAGACTTGCAAATTCCCAAGGCCCACGTAAAGTTGTCTTCTTTTTCACACTCCAAAAAAGCAAACCCCACCGAATAAGTCTTGTCCGTCGAGGTAACACCGACTATCTCTAGAAGCGGAAGCCTATAATTGTTGGTCTTGTACGTCGAATCCATCACAAGAACGGTTGGAAATGTGTTGAATAATTTGATACTTTCGGGATGAGTCCAAAAAATATCACGCACTGTAACTTTATCCTCGGAGGTTCGGAAGCTTGAAACATATTTGTTATCGCCTAGTAGTTTCAAAAGTTGTTGCATTTCCGACCGAGGACCCATATTCAACACTTTGAGATTGTGCCGTTCATTGTAAACTTGCTTGATATTTGAAATGCTATCCGGTTTCTTACGCTTCAAATCGGCAAGTATGTTGCGAGGCGCCACTTTGACTATCGTTAAGTCCGATATCACATTCCTCTCTTCGCGGGACAAACGACACGCCATTGGATGTCCATGTAACTTGACATCCAAGGCATGATTATGCATTCCACAAATTACGGTTAACCGCCACAAATCATCAACCCTCCTAGTAGCACGCAACTTAAAGGGACACCCGCACTTTCTCGACCCCGTGTCCTCGTGTTTTAGCACCCGGTTTGATTGTACATAACTCCCACCTCGTTCACAATTCAAAACAACGAAAGCTTTCCTCCTACTATTTCCGTTGTCCGACCTTAAAATAACAATTCCAAATCCATGTTTGCTAGCTTCCTTCCGAACCCAATCAATTAATTGTTCGCGACTATCGAAGCTCCGATCATTTGTAAATTCTTGCGGAACGTCAACCGCATTGATCATAGGATTAACTTCGATAACATGTTCGTTATTAACGTTGACAAGTCCAATGTCATCGTCTTGCACAATGTTGTCCGGATGCACCATACCTAACAAATGAAAAAATTATCAAAAGTTGGCCAAAACTGTTTTTTTTACTGCCAGGCCTATTTTCGGAAGTTCATTTTCGAAATATGTTAGGTAATATATTTCGGAAATGAACTTCCGAACCATATCAGTTTTCAGCACAAATTTGTTCAATCAATGTAGTAAGATAGGGAATGAAATGAATGATGTTTACCTGAAATTGTAGCTTTCTATGCTCCCTTTAACGTGATCAACGGTTTGAAACTTGATTTTAGGACGAAAAATGGATGGAGATTGATTGGGTTTTGGAGAGGGTTTGGAAATGTGTTGGAGAAAAATGATGAAATAGTGAAGGAGGGAAATTTGTATATGCAGAAATATTTTCGGAAATGAACTTCCGAAAATATTCACGTTTTTGAATTTTTTTTTACTTCAGAAATGCATCTCCGAAAACACCACTTTTTTGGTGTTTTCGGAGATGCATTTCCGAAGTAAAAAAAAATTCAAAAATAAATAACTTCGGAAGTTCATTTCCGAAGCAGGGGTAGTTTTGGTTTTTCGCTGGGAGTGACCCTCATAGGGAGGTGGCTAAAGAAATTTAAAAAAAAAAACATTCTCATTAATCATTAGTGTAACATAACAAAGGCTTATGTAGTAGGAAATGAGCTCGTGATAATAAACATGAAATGAGTTGTACAATAGTAAACCTAGAATCTATCTAAAATAGAATCTGTAACAAAGCATTAATCTATGTGATTCATTATCAGCCTTTTGAATTTTTTTTCCAATAAGTAATGTATTAATCACAGAATAAAAGAATTACAACGAACAACACTTTACTTCTTTACACAAGATAGAGGGAAAATGTTCCAAACGTAAAAATTACAAGCTGAATATGATTCATTAACTACCCTAAACCATTTCCAGGAGCTAAGAATGATAGCTGAAAAACACTCATCGAAATTAAAGGTGTTACCTTTAAAGAGGATAGCATTCCTCATCACCCACAAATTCCACATGACAACTATTCAGATAACTCCCACAGTTAATCGATCTTCTACCGCCTTAATCTTATCATAGTGATCCAGAAAATTCCGAAGTTCCACGTTTGACAGAGTCACCGAATCCCCTAGCCATTGTCCAACTCTATGCCAAATTCTTCTGGTTATCGGACAATTTAAATGTCTTTAGATAGCACATAACAGCCATCATTATCATCTTTTAGTGTCATGTAAAGACAATAATATACGAGTTTTTCACCATTCTGATATCATTATTTCTTTAAAAACAGTTGTTTTGGGATGTCTTCAGTTTTGTTAGTGTCGTAGTGTTATAAAGGGGTGTATATAGTTGGTTATTTTTATAAACAAAATTATAATCATTTGTAAATCATTTAAATGATTTAAATTGATAATTATAATCGCATTTCTATCAAAATTGGTATTTGCTCATAAAATCACTTATAAATTTGGTTATGTTATATAACCGTTTTTTTTTAAAAATCCAATTTAAAAAAAAATTTAAAAATTATATTTATTTTATTATGAAGTTAAAATATTTGAATTAATTTTGGATTTTGGATAATAACCGAACCCAAAAATAATTTAACCGGGTTAAGAACCAATTATGTCCGAATTATATAAATGAATAACCAAACTGATAATAATTAAACCGATTAATTACCATTTGATTATACCTGAATATTTAAAACGAATTTAGATTTGATTATGAATTTAGGCCTCACAGCAGAATATTTTTGTAAAGTAAATGTCCAATGACTCTAAGTTCTCAAAATGAACATTTGCACAAGTAACAATATTTGAGAATGAGAAGAAATTATAATTAAAAAAATGTATTTTGTGATTACCAATACATAACAAGGACATTATTTTTTAGTCTAAAATTTTATTATATTTGACTTTCTCATTTCTTAATTATGTTAAAAGAATATGATTAAATTTTTAAGATATCAATTATTAAATTGTTGGCCAAATACTTCATACGGTCATTTTTGTTACTTTTTTTTTTCCAAAACAATTCTAATATTAAATATACCCTTTTCAATTACATATTTGCAATAATAAAGGTTTTTAAACTTTAGTATAACGCAAATAATAACTATTTTTTTTAACAAATTAATCATAATGTATTATTTCAAAACAAAAATAAGGAAAATGACAATTGTTACAAAGACTGTACTAAAAAACACTGTGAAAGCATATGACTTAAATTTTTGCTAAGTTCTTTAATAAAAATACAACCAATATAAAAACATTTAATATCTATATATTTTAAATTCTTAATTAATTAATAATAATAATTAATAATAATCAATAAAAGTTGGAATTTTTATCCAAAAAACCGAACTTTCAAACTTTAATAATAAACTAAATTAACTTTCTCCATAATTTGCAATATACTAAAGTTTATGGCTGAAAATAAGTCGAGTCGAGTCGAACTCGCTTTAGTTCGGCTCAACTCAATAAGAATTTGTTCAGCTCAATTATCAGTTTGAGTTCGTCCCGAACTTTTTTTCCAGTTCAAATTCAACTTGTTAGAAGTTCACGAATAACTCATTAGATTCATCTCGTTAGGTTCAACTCGCTTGCTTCACGAACTTAAAAATCGTTTTTGAAAGTCTATTTTTTTAAATATATTTGACATTTTAAATTAATATTTTTTAAAATAAAAAATATATAAATAAAATAAAAGTTATAAGATTGAAATTGATTTTATTTTCATAATTATTTTTGAAATATTTTGCTTACTTAAGAATATAAATTATCAATTAAAATCGTTAGAATAAAAGAAAATATAGGGCTAAGGTTTAGAGAAAATCTTTAAACCTATTCTTAAAAACAATATAATGCATCTCATATATAATCGAGTTGACTCATGAATCTTTTTTTTTTTGATAAACGTTGACTCATGAATCTAATCAGTCGAATTACATATAGTTCAAGTTCAGCTCATTTAGTTTTTAGCTCATATTCAGCTCATTTGATTTATGAACTTAGTTTAACGATTTAATTTTTTAAACTGAATTCTAAACTATTTTTGAATTGGTTTGATTTATCCATATTTTAAAAAAAATTGAAGAGTCAGACGTTATTAGTGCGTATTCCTATATTTAAAGAGAAGTGATGTCTTTTTTTTTTTTAAATACTTTTTCAACTACTTACGAATTTTTCTTCATATTTATGGTTACTTATACCTACTAATTACTTGCAAAGAGTTTTGTCTATGTAACGTCAAATTTTTAGGAAACTCCGCATATAACCTCTGCATAAAAATTTAAATATAGCTAGTAAAATATCTTTTTAAAAAAAAGAGATGTCAATTCAATTTAAACCTCCTCTTTAAATATAGGAAGGGGGCTCCAATAACCGTCTCATTTTTTTTTTTGAAATATAAATAAATTAATAATTATGGGGGAAACTTGATTAATTTGATACTTTAAATTTTGAAAACTTAGTTATATGGAGAAAAATTTGTAAAAGTTGTCCGAAAAGGATAGGATAAGAAAATGGCAGCCTTGAAAAGAGGTCCACCCGGGATTTCAGGCTTTCCAGACAGAGAGTCTTCCTAATAAACACACATGCTCAGCTCTCACAGTCAATCTGACTCGTCAAAGATGGTAACAAAAAGAGGTTTTGTGAATTGAACTCTGAGGGTGTGGTGGGTTCCCCTTCTGCCACTATGCTCAGGGCTCTTACTCTTAGATTGTATTTTTTCAGAGTCAGGATTATCACCTCAGTGAATGCTCATAATTCATGTCACAAAAAGACAAACCCACGTGTGCTGATCAACCTTCAAAATCAACAAAATTCTTATGTACGGTAAACTGCATTTTTATCTAAGTGTTTTTAATTTTTAATTTTTTATTTAAATAAATCTATTTTCTAATTTAAAATTTAAAATACTCTACTTTTGCAAGAATTTTTAACTGGGCTTTTAAATATATTTTTTCTTATAATACTGGCGTCAAATGATTTCACGCGCCCTATGTTGTTAAGTGCAACCTTCAAAATATTTGGCATCTTCACATCCCAATTTTTTATAATCTTTATTATTTTATATATATTATAATTATTAAATTATTGAATAATTTAATACTAATAATCATTAAATATGAAATAATGGTTAAAATTAGTAAAATAAATTATAAACACTACAAAACTTTTTTCTACTTAAAATTGTCAAAACGGTTGAACGGTCTTTGAACACTATCAATATTTGTGGATACAATAATTATGAAACTTACCTTTGTGCTCACAATATTAGGCCACGTTCATATGCGAAATGTTTAGTGAGTTTATATGTATGTTGCGAAATGTTAAGTGAGTTTATAAGATGTCGTGAGAATTGTGTAACTTGTATTTTTATTAGAGGTGGCTAAAAGGGCTGCCCGTCCGTCTCCTCTTAAGCCCGCCAAAAAACAAGTGGGGTGGGCAAGTCCGCAAAGTGGAAATGAACATAAAATCTTACCCGCCCGCCAAGATGACGGGTTAGCGGACGGCGGACTTACCCGTCTATTTTTTATTTTTTTTAAATAGATTAATAGGCTTTTTTACCTTTCAATTAAATTTTTCGCTTATTTTTTAAAATAATTTTTTATAAAACACATTTTTAACAAATTTTACGTAAAAAAATATTGCATATATTCACAAATAAATGTATAAAATTAAACTATCAAGAATTGGATTTGTTAAAATTAACTAAAAAAAGGCGGACTTAAGGCGGGACGGAGTCAACAATTGGGCGAGGCAAACTTTGACGGACTGCGGATTTTGGTGGGACGAGTTTTAGCGAGCGGCGGATTTTGATGGGGCAGACTTTGGTGGGCAGCGGACCCAAAATATCAACCCAACCCGCCATTTTTGGCGGGTGCGCGGGCCGGTTTGACAGACCACAACCCGTTTTTCCACCCTTAATTTATACTATCCTTTGTTATATTATACCATATCATTTTGTAGAATGTATTCTCACCCCTTTGTGAACCTATATGTAGCATATTCTCAGAGTGAGATTGAGGAGTATCGCTTGTGGTATCTTATGAAAGATGGTGTAGAATACCACTTCATTCGTTTTTCTTAGATTAATGTTTTGTTGGACTGTTAAGTCGTTTAGTTGATTTGAATTAGAATAAATCTCTAATGTTATAACATCGGGGTCGGAATTATTTTGAGATTTGCTATGTTTGATATTAAGTTGGATTAAGCACTCAATAAAGAATTTTTTTGTGTTATTCCTGTTATTTACGTGAATAGCAACATTGATTTATAATTTTTCATTCCTTCATGTTTATCATATTTTAATAGTGAAAAAATTGTTGGATTTAGAGTGTTACTCACTAATTTGGGTGTTAGAGTGTTAATATTACAAGTGAGTTCCTCTATACCGCATCAAAAGCATTGTTCCACTACAGCAAAGCACAACTGTATTGTCTTTTCTTCCATTTCTAGTTCTCAATCAAACACTAGTAATTGTGATAATGATTAAATTTTGGGTGAATAGCAACATTGATTTTTAATTTTTCATTCCTTCATGTTTATCATATTATAATAGTGAAAAAACTTTGTTGGATTTAGAGTGTTACTTACTAATTTAGGTGTTAGAGTGTTAATATTACAAGTGAGTTCCTCTCCACCGCATCAGAAGCATTGTTTCACTGCAGTAAAGCACAACTCTATTGTCTTTTCTTCCATTTCTAGTTCTCAATCAAACACTAATAATTGTGATAATGATTAAATTTAGGGATATGTATATGTGATTATTGTATGGCAATGCATAAGGGAAATGTTGTGAAAATAGAGAAGAAGGGTTATGCAGATGGTATCCATGAGAAAGAATTAGATAGAATTAATCATAATTGGATTAAGACTCTGTTTGGTAAAACTAACTGGTAGTTGATAGTTGGTAACTTATAGCTGGTGACTGATAGCTGATAAGTTAACATGAGTGTTTGACAAATTAGCTGTTTCATTAGCTGATATATATATATATATATATATACAAAATGACATAAAAGATCATTTTAATTAATAAGAGTAATAATATTTTGTTAAAATAATAAGGGTATAAATGGAAAAAAAAGTCACAAGCTAAAAGCTACAAGTTCAAACGCTACTTCAAATAGCTTTTGAAAAAAAAGCTAAAAGCTAGTAAAAAGTTACAAGCTAAAAGCTAAAATAGTATTATCAAACATAGTTTTTTTTATTAATGTGAGCTGAAAAACTAAAAGCTAAAAACTAAAAGCTTTTTTAGGTCTTACCAAACATACCCCAAGTGCAACATGGATAAAGTTTTAAGAGGAAAAACCCATAATATTAACTTGTTGTGGCATATTCATTTAACTTAGGATCAATCTTGGGAGATTTTCCAATCAAGATTGAAGTTTGCACCTCCTTTTAAGATGAAATGCATAAATCATACTTCTTAATAAATATGCTAACAGAGGAAATTAGAGAAATTGTTAATTTGAAATGGACTCAATGTTAATTATTTGTGCATTTTCTAACGTGAAAGTTGTCCATTAACATCTTTTAATTAAATGTAAGAATAATTTACACACTATCTGTTCATTTAGATTCAAAATATTACACATTTTAAGAAAGAAAAATAAATGTGTAGATAGATTAGCTCGTGTATTTTTTTTTTTTTTGATTATAACACTTTGTGAGATTCCCTTCCTATTTATGCTTTTGAATTTTTTTTGAGAGTTGAACATGTTCAACTATGTTTTTTTTTTTTCTAATTGTTTGATGAATTAAATTTATTTTTTCTTCTCCTTTTTCATTAAACATTTGTCTTTATTAAAATAAATAATTATTTTAACTCAAATAGATAGTTTAGATAAAAAAGTAAAACAAAATTACTTTGAAATTTAGGGAATAAAATTAATTTTTAACTACTTAAAAACATCTAGCATCATTGGTAAAATTAGATCAAAGTCAAATAAAGATTGAAACATCTTTTTTATACAAATTTCTTGTGTAATAATTCAATACCAATTAACATTGAAACCAAACTGTTATAATATTAAATAGTATAAAAAATTAAGGGTCCGTTTGTTTTGGTTTTTTTAAAAAATGATTTTTATAGTGTTACAAAATTTTGTGAAAAAAAATTTTACAAAGAAATTTTTTATAAAAACTTCAAATGAAAATTTTGTTTGAATAGTTATTCTTAAAATGTGATTTTAGGTATTTCATCTATTTAAGGGGAAAAAATTTGGATATCAAAATTTCAAAAAATCACTTAATTTTGAAGCTATTTCAAATAGATTTTCATAAAAATTATTTTTGAAATACAACTTTTTAAAAAAAATTGTGATTTTGACTAAGTTTTGGTCTTCATTAATCTATGTTTAGGTTCTAGGATGTCAAAATTAGTGTTTCATTTTAGAAAAAACAAATATAAAAATATTTGCAATATTTTGAAAAACAATTTTAAAAAATCTATTTTCAAAAATACAAAGAAAAAATCCATTTTTTTAAAGTTGAAACAAACGGGCCTAAGAATGATGAGAACATTAAAGAATATGAATTCTGTTAATCCAATTTTCTTTCTCAACTCAACTTTTTAAATAGTAACCTTTTTACGAAAAAAATATATTTAGCAATACTTCAAAGTTTGTAGCTTCAAAATAAACATAAGCAAAAATGAGCACACAATAATAAAATTAGAAATAGAGAAAAATAAAAACAAAAAATGATGGCAAGATATAATCGTAATTTGCATAGAGATATAATTTATTTTTTAAATATTATAATAATTAATGTATTTGAACAATATATAGATTATTCAATAAAATAAAAAATAAATTTATTTTATAAATAATACTCATGGAGAGTAGTTTTTTAGACACTTAAGTGGAACCACTTATTTCCTCTGTTCTAAAATAAGTATTATATTTGACACCCTATGACATTTTGAAAAATATGATAAATAAAAGGAA
Organism: Vicia villosa; assembly: GCF_029867415.1. Lineage (NCBI taxonomy): Eukaryota > Viridiplantae > Streptophyta > Magnoliopsida > Fabales > Fabaceae > Vicia > Vicia villosa. The sequence goes on from NC_081180.1 coordinate 56,367,239, forward strand.
AAATAACAATTTTATCAAATTACTTTTTATTAATTTTTAATGTATTTTAATTATCATTCTTTTTTTTCATTACATATTTTAATTATCATTCAAGGTAAGAAAAATAATAAATTATGAATATTAATTAAAATATGCATTTAAAAAGTAAAAACTAAAATCATATTAAAAATAAAAAAAATACAATTATTTTAGGACAGAGTATCAAGTTGTAACCGATTTATGGTGACTAAAAATAATAAAACCATCAAATTATTATTATTATTAGAAAATATACAATATTTATAATAATAATTTTGATTTTGTAAGTAGGATTGTGAGTAATAAAAATACATTAATAATAGCTAAATATGTTTTTAGTCTCTATAAAATTATTCAAAATGGTTTTTAGTTTCTATAAAAAAATTATTAACTTTTAGTCTCTATAAAATTACTTTTGCACTCAGTTTTAGTCCATGTAGAGGGATCAAAAGTGAATGCAAAAGTAATTTTATAGGGACTAAAAGTCAATATATTTTTTATAGAGACTAAAAGCCAAAATTGAGATATTTATAGGGAGAAAAACATATTTAACCCTAATAATAATAATAATAATAATAATAATAATAATAATAATAATAATAATAATAATAATAATTAATAGTTGCTATAACAATAGACAAAGGTTTTATTGAATATTTTAGTAGAATTATAAAATAATAATAATAATAAATTATTAATAATTAGTAGTTTCTATAATCTATGGATAGAAGGTTTTACTCTGTTTTAAATTTATAAAATTATCCTTCTTATTTATTATTTGATAGAAGATTTTTTAGAATTATAATTTAATATGATTTTATTTATTTTTTAAAACTGAGTTATCAATTTTAAGATTGACTTATTGAAAAAAAATCAATTCACATATATAGGGGTGTATATGGTTGGTTATTTTCAAAAACCAACCTATAACCATTTTAAAACCGTTTAAATGATTTGGACTTATAACTATAATCACATTTTAATGAAAATTGGTTATAAAACCGGTTATAAATTTGGTTATGATTATATAATCGGTTTTTAAAAAAAAATCCAGTTTTAAAAATTATTTTTTCCGAAATTTATTTTTTCAAAAAAAAGTAATTTATTTGAAGAATTAAAATATTTGGATTTGGATAATAACCGAATCTAAAATAATTTAATCGGTTAATAACCATTTAATTATATTCGGATTATATGAATGAATAACCAAACCATTAATAACTAAACCGATTAATAACTATTCAATTATATCCGGATATTTAAAAGTAATTTGGATTTGGTTATGGATTTGTACATCAGGATGTTTTGTACATCCCTACACATACCAGATTGTTATTTAAAATTAAATTATCCTATTTAAAGTTAAAACAATATTCTGTATCAACTATTCTAACATAAGAAATGCTAGCCCTTAATAAAATTCTAACATAAAAAAATTCACTCTCTTAAAATACAAGTTAACATAACTTTCTAATTAATATGCAGACATGGAAAGAAAGCAGGGCCGGCCCTGGGCCAGGGCAACCAGGCCCACAGTCCAGGGCCTCAAAAAAAATAGGGCCTCAAATTTTTGGTTATGGGCCTTATAAATAAATCATTAAATTTTATATATAGAATTTGGGTTAAAATATATACAACTATATTACACTAGCCTAACGGAAGCATATGGAGTCTTGTAATGGAGATGGTGGTAGGTCGATTCCTGGTTAGTGCAGAAATGTAGCGCTGGTGGATGGGTACCACTGCAAGAATTCTCCATCTTTATTGCCATTAAATATACACTTTTTTTTTTTGTTTATTTTGTTTTTTTTAAAACTAATAAATCTTAATATTAATATATAGATAAATACTAACCTAATAAATATTAACCTAATAAAAATTCACCTCTTTCTCTCTAACAAAAGGAAAAATAGTGACTTTCTTCTCTCTTCTTCTTTGAAACAAAAGGGAAACATAAAATCCATAAATTAAAATGCAAGGTTAGTTGTTCAATTTTTTTTCTTTTTTAATTAGTAATTTTTTCTTCTTATTTATTGTTTATTTTTCAATTGGTAATTCTTCATACAAAATAAATTTCAAGTAAATGTTAATTTTATTTACTAATTTTTGATTAAAATATGAATTTTTTTGGTGGTGCTATTGATATTATTTTTTTAAAGAAAATTATATTATCTATTAAGGGTCATTTTCATTATTTGCCTAGGGCCTCCAAAAAGTCGGGACCGACCCTGAAAGAAAGATAAACAAAAGTGAAAAAGATGAAAGAAAAGAATACAGAAAATAACCACTACCTTTGACTTGATAATTGGACAGGCAAGGATCCATAGTTTAGATTGAAAAGTATCTATCTACCCACTAGAATACAACCTATCCTCGTGTAAGTGTCAATTCTCTTCCTCCAATCTCCATATCATAATAACTCATTCATTAATTCTCAACGTAACATCGCACATCAAATCAAACCCATATGGATATTAATATTCTCAATTAATGAGATTTCAAAACCTCAGCAACTAAAGATTTGTTCTGCCGTTCTATTTATGAGTTGAGAAATGAACTGGGTTATGTGTACGGTTACTGCTGGTATATGTTGCTTAACCTCTAGGTATTTTCATGCAGACCTAGCTAGTATATGTAGATCTATCGACGTAGTTGTTTCAGGAGGAGCTTCCGGATTTCACGGTTGGCAAGAGTTGCCGTGCGCCACTCTGCATGTCCATGTTGCTTAACTGCTTTGCTCATATCTCTCGCCCCTACCTGCCATGTCATGGCCATGGGACAGTTTCGTTTCGTTTCATGCATTAGTGGGGTGTGTCTTTGCAGATTTGTATATTTTAATAAGTTATACTTACTCTGGCCTAAGCAAAAATTATTTTTAGGTTTATTGAATAATGAATGTACCTGATCTATTATGTAGATCAGATACATTCATTATTCAATCAACATAAAAAATGAATTTTTGCTTATAAATAAGACGGGAGGGAATACAATAAATTAAAAAGGTTTCTTTTGAGACAAACATAGTTTATGAGTACATTAGATTATTTCAGAAACTATTAATATGTTATACAAAATTTTTTTCGAGAGAATATAACTTTTAAGATAGACATTTCTTTGATACTTTAGATTGTTAATATTATATTTATGTTCTTGTTCCATTTAATTCTGATAAAAAATTTTTTTTTTTTTTATAACTATGAGGGCCAAGGCCCAAAAACAGAAAGCAACTACACAAGGGCTACATTATAGCCCAAAATTCCAGAATTATCACTATCCAAAAGTTTTTTTAGAACCCCTGGAGCTTGATTATAAAAGTGATGTTATTCTCCCTACTACCAATCTTTGCTAAAGCATCACCACAAGCATTTGCGCTCCTATAAACATGTGAAATAATCACCACTTCCATCTTGTTCATCTCCGTCAAAATCTGTCGAAGAATAGCAATATAGTCCATTTGCCCAAATGTTCCTTTATTAATAGCTTTAATTACTTGTGAAGAATCCACATTAATTTCCACCCTAGTGTATCCTAGTCTTTGAGTTAGTTTTATTCATTCAAAGAGTCCCCAAAATTCTGCAAGTAATGCATTTCCTCTTCCCACAAATTTGGAGAAACCACCTCTCCACTTTCCCTCATGATCCCTAATGATTCCTCCACACCCCGCCACCATGTTAGAGTTGCTAGATCCATCCGTGTTGAGTTTGATAGTGTTCTTGGCTGGAGGTTTCCATTCCCTACCTATCCATCTCTGAGAATTATCACCAGCTGTATTATAAAGTGAGACAGCTTGCATATACTCTTCTTGCCTTTTCAGAATATGCATTATCGGGTTCAAAGGCCGCATATAATTTGTGTTGTGTTCTTCTTGGTTTCTCCACGTCCATAATGCATGGCAAGCAATAATCCAAGTATTGCTCCACCCATTATTGTTGTGGCTACAAAAAGTGAGGTTGAGTGTAATCCAATCGGAAACATTCGTACTGAAGAATCCCATTAGCAGCTCACTTGGGACCAAACTATGCCACACCTTCCTATTTTGCGGGCAGTCTCTCAAAGCATGAATGCTTGTCTCGCACGCATCACCACATATCTTGCAGGCTGCACTCCCAATCCCTCGTCTGTTCTTGTTATGATTAGTTAGGATATGATCGTGTTTGAACATCCACATGAAGGTTTTACACCGTTCAGGAACTGCAGCCTTCCATATTCTATGCCAATCACCATCTGCTTTTGTGCTATCAAAATTTGTTAGGTTATTATACATCGCCTTCACTGAGAACTCATCATCGCTTGTACTTGCAAAACATAAAATGTCAGCAAAATCCACTGGCTTTGGTGGCACGCAGGCTGTTAGTCTTTCAATCCAACAATTCGGCAGCCACTTTTCCAATACAGGAATATTCCAGTTGCCCCTAGTATCCACCAAGTCGCTCACGTAAGCCCCACGAAGATTGTCTGGGATTGTCACATTATACTTATCCAAGCTAAAGTCAGCGCCCAACCAATTGTCATCCCAAGCCCTTATGCTCTTGCCGTCTCCCACTATCCACATTCCAAGTTCTACTAGTTTTGGCATAGAACCAGCAACATCCTTCCAAAGGATTGAGTCAGTAGCCCTCACAATTGGATACTCATCACCTTCTTGCATCTTATACTTCTTACACAACACACTGCACCAAAGATCATCTGCCTTCTGATGTAACTTCCAACCGAGTTTCATTAAACAAGCTTGATTCAAAACATTAAGGTCTCTCAACCCCGCTCCTCCCGTCTGTTTTGGTGTCGTAACCACCTCCCACGCTACTGCATGAATTCTTTTCTTCTCATCTGAATCTCCCCATACAAATCTTCGTTGTAAGTGATGAATCTCCTCAATGCAAGACTTTGGTAACTTGTTGGTCATCATAGGATATAGCGGGATTGCTTCAATGACACTCTTAGCTAGAGTAATTCTTCCCGCAAGAGCTAAGCTATTATTTTTCCAACCATCTAGTCTTACTGCTACTTGATCTACAATATAATGAAAATCATTCTTCTTTAGTTTTTTCCCACTCAAAGGAACTCTAAGGTATCTCCCAAAGCTCTTCGTAATTCTGAAGTTAGAAATGCGTTGAAGTTTGTTATGAGTGCTTCTATTGACATTATTAGAGAATAAAACACAAGTCTTCTCGTGACTGATCTCTTGGCCTGACATACCGCAGAATTTTTCTAGAGTTTCCATCACAAAAATCATTTGAGATTCGATTGCTTCACCAAAAAGAAGGAGGTCATCAGCGAACATAAGGTGTGACACCATGATTCCTTGATTACCTAACTTAATCCCCTTCCATTTCTTGTTAACAATTTCCTCTTCAATTAAGTGAGTTAATTTGTCCATGCATATCACAAACAAATAAGGAGAAACTGGATCACCCTGCCTAATACCTCTCTAAGGTCGAAAGAATTCATTCATGCCCCCATTCCAATTCACATTAGTTTCAACACTAGTGATCAAATGCATTATCACATTCGTCATGGATTCTGGGATCTGAATTTCATGCATAGTTCTCCAGATAAACTCCCAACTCAACTTGTCGTAGGCTTTAGCTAAATCCACCTTAATACCAAATGCACCTTTTTTACCTTTCATTCAATCCATTGTGTGCAAAGTTTCCCTCGCAATTATGATGTTCTCATGAATAAGTCTCCCCGGAACAAAACCAGTCTGATAAGGAGATATCAATCTATCCATGTGTTGTTTTAATCTTGCCACAACAACCTTACTCAATGCTTTGTAAATTGTGTTGCATAAAGATATCGGACGAAATTGCGTTATCCTACTAGGATTCTCAACTTTCGGAATTAAGCATATATTTGTTTTGTTCACCTTTGCAATATCATTCGAGTTCTCCCACATCCTGATCACAAACTCACAGACACTGCTTCCTACAATATCCCACGATTTTTGATAGAAACCTGCCGGGAAACCATCCGGTCCCGGTGCTTTCCACGATTTCATATCAAAGACGGCCTTTCGCACCTCCTCCTTGCTCACTTTGGCCCCCAGCTTTAGTAACTCCTCTTTTGGAATTAGAGGATCAGAATTCTTTGTTTGGCTCCAGCAATTCCAGTTATCTCCAATAGTGAAGAGATTCTAATAAAACCGGGTGGCAAACTCTTTAATATGATCTTTATCTTCAATCCATGTCCCACTGTCATCTTTCAGCATTAATATTTTGTTTTTTCTTCTCCTATTTACTGTTTTCAAATGATAATACTTGGCATTCCTATCCCCATCCGCTAGCCACTTGGATCTTGATCTTTGAAACCACATCATTTCCTCTTGTCTTAAAATAGCTTTGAGTTCTCCTTGAAGCTTCTTTTCCAACTTAGCCAGGCCCTTATTAGATTGTTTACTCTGAATTTTACTTTGAATGCCATGCAACCTAGCCATTAGACATCTCTTGACTTGTTGCACATGAAGAACTGAGCATTGTTTCCACTCTGTAGCATCATTCTCAATACGCTGTAGATTCTGAATTAGATCATCATTGTTTCTCCAGAACCCCTTCAGTCTGTCTATATAGTTATGCTCCACCATCCAAGCACTCTCAAAACGGAAAGGCTTAGGGCATCTCTCAAAAGGATTGTTGTTTAGTGTGATCATAATAGGATGGTTGTCAGAGAACTTGACTCGAATTAAAACTTTAACTTGGAAATTAGCAAACTTCAATCTCCACTCCTCATTACTAAGGGCTCTATCCAACCTCTCGAAAATCCTATGGCCTCCATGAAAAATAGGTCCTCTCCAAGTAAATTTTGGTCCACTGGCACCAAGATCTGACAGACAACAATCCTCCATATTTTCTCTAAACACATTACATTTGTGAACAGAAACTTGTCCTCCACCCTTCTTTTCACTAGCACACACTATATCATTAAAGTCCCCAGCAACAAGCCACAATTGATTAATTGTCGCAACTATTTTTCTTATACTTTCCCACAACAATCGTCTGAGGTGTTCATGAGGACTTGCATACACCACTGTTAACAGCCACACATCTCCAAGATTATTATTAACTTTCAGATGAATAAATTATTCCTCCTTACTAATCATAGAGATCTGCAATCTATCCTCTCTACACGCAACCATAATGCCCCCGACATATCTTGTATTCTCAACTGACAAGAAAGTCTGAAATCCCTTTTTTTAAAGGACTATTCAGCTTTATCGGGTCACATCTTGTTTCCATAAGCACAAAGATTTCTGGTTTATAGGTATCCACATACTGTTTACTATATCTGAAAATTTCTTTTCCCGCGGCTCCTCTGCAGTTCCATACTATAATATTAAGATTGTCAATCATTAATAAATCTTGTATGTAAAAGAAAAACTTGACCAATGTTTAACTTCTTAGAGTTCCTCAGATGTCTCCTTGACAACTTCATCCTCCATTTCATAAGCTGCATCTTGACCATCCTGCTATATTTCACTTTCCAACTCACAAGTGGATATATCTATCATTCCCTTTCTCTCCCCCTGCAGTCTTCTGATTATCCTGATTAGGACCAGGTGGTCTTGTTAACTGATCTAAAATAGAGTTACTCTCTTCAATATGTTGTTCTCCTCCTTTCCAATCTTTAGTGATAACTACAGTTCCTTCCTTATTATTTTTCATTGGTTTATGTGTAAATCCAATGGCTAAATCGAAATTATGAGCATTGACTTCATTTGTATGTTGGGCTAATTGCATGTTCATGTGGCTATTCTCGAAAAATCCCATGTTTTATTCTTTTTCGTACAAACCCCCTATGACATGTTTCATTGATTCCATAGCTTTTCCATATTCCCCTCTACTTCCACGTGTTTCCAATTTAGAAATTTTCTTGTACCCACCATTCATCTCCATGTGATTCTTTTATTTATTATATTTTTATAAGAATATTTTTTATTTCCTTCTGATTGACTGCCAGCTGTCCTCCTATTATTGTCCCCATTAATGGCCTCAGGTTCTTTTGGAGACAAAATCACCAAGTCATTATTATTCTTGTCCGCCTTCCCATTCTTTCCTATTACAACCCCTTCATTCTTTTTGTTTCCAAAAATACCATTTCTAATTAAAGCCTCATTATTATCTACCAAATCAGTAACAAGCACATTATTCACGTCCTTTTTTGTATCACTGGATTCTGCCACGACATCCATCAGGGATTGAAATCTACTTCCTGATTTGCCCCCCATGAATTATTCATCGGTATCTTCTTCTTCATCTCCGGTTGTTTCTGCCCCCTCCTTTGCTTCTGGACCACATGCCACGGACCATCAGCTTCGCTCCTATCTCCATTTTCATCCTTATTGCTTATAACAACAGCATCACCCTGAGTATTTCCTATATCATTTTTTTGCACCACCACATTCTCAACTACTTTTTGTTGGAACCCATCTTTATAGTGACCAAATTTCCCACAACTTAAACATAGCATGTGAAGCCCCTCGTACTCTATTTTGTAACTTCTTTATTTGATGGAAAACATCGCCAGTAAGGGCTTTGAGATATTGACTTTGACACATATTCTAGCATATTTTCCCCTTTCATGTTGAAGCGTATTTTTGTCCACTTTGATCGTACGCCTAGCCAAATCTCCTATTACATGTAGTAGTTTCGGATCATAATATTCAATCGGAAGACCAGATATCATGATCCATACAGCCACATTGACAATGGTATCTTTTTTAGGATGGAAGTTTGGCGTCCACTCCTTAATCGTGAGATAGTGATCATATATGAACCATGGCCCATCGGAAATTGCAGCATTCTTGTCTTCTTCATGAGTAAAGGCTACCAAATAATAGTCCTGACTTAGATCTATTATATTGATGATTCCTTTCCTCACCCACATTTGCTTTATCCTAGTTACCATAGCCTTATACCATATTCTTCTTCCTAACAACTTCACAATGACTCCACGTCTCCAGGGTCTTTGGATTCTGTTCTCCTCAAATTTGGACAGTGTGATTTTTGGACAATCATTCCCTCCAATATGATTCTTCTTCACCTTAATCCCATTCAGCATTTCATCAATATCAGCATTCCACTGTCCATCTACCTCTAAGTTATCTTTAAAACCATCATTGGCATACATCATTGAATCGCCCTCCCCTGTGATGATATTTCGGTACGAAACATTGCCACTCTTCTGCGCATCTTGATTTGCCGGTAGTCCTACATCGCCCGTAGTAGGATTCTGATCTTTCAATGTTTCAAATGGCGGCGCTGGAGGCGTCACCAGACAAGTTTGTGACATATCCCAGACAAACCCTAGCAGAGCAACTTTTAATCAAATTTTTGTGGATAAAATTTTTTATGATTCAATATTTATTATTCTACACTCAACGAAACTATTAATCATAATAAATGAGAAATTGCAAGAAAATTCTTCCTCTAAAGAAGTTAAAGTGCATGATGGGGGAATAACGTAATATGAAGACTTCAAATATGAAAAAAACATGAATACATTAATAATAAAAATGAAATTAAAAAAATGAAAACGAGTGAAGGCAATATAACATCAACTGTTAGAATAGGGGTCCATATGTACCATATCAATACTACACCTTAATTCAAGAAAAAGTCATTCTTTAAAAATTCTCAATTTTCCAGACTACATATTATTTTTAATACTTATACCTATTAAAATAGATAAGAGTCTAGAGGACTTGTGTAATGGTATTGGCATAAGTTATCGAAGCATGATTTATTATGGACCGTCTACTAAAGAAATTAAAATATCAAAGAACATAATACTGAAGTTATATTTGTGTTGTTGGAATTTATTTGATGTCTCACATTGCTTAGGTTCTCAAGTTGTTAAATGTATTAATGTACGAGGGCAACCTTACCCTTTGAGATGACTTTTGAGGATGAGATTGAAACACATTTAAAATAATACCAGAGTCGCGTTAAGGAGTGCAACGTGCAAATTGAACCCAGAGCCATGCTAGGCATGAGGGCGAGTATTGACGATGTATTTGTGTTGTTCGAGTTTATTTTGAGTCCTACATTGATGAGGTTCTTAGAATGTTGAATGTATTAATATGTAAGAGCAACATCACTCTTTAAATTAATCTTGGGAGATGAGATCCAAGCACATTTAACTCATAACATGCCAATAACGAAGCCCTAAGCCACATGATCTGAGATGCCTAACTCAACTTAAGAGGATAACATAGCTTGATAACTTACCTTCGAATTCATCTAGAAACACTGACGTGCTCACACTTTTCCATACTATATGAAGCATATTATAACGAAATAGATCTCACCTCGTATCTCAAACTCAAACTCAATTACTGTGAGAGTTAGATTAAATTGTAGTGGGTCAAAGAGTAGCTTCCTGTTTCGACAGAGAATGTGTTGAAGACTGTTGAATGCAGTATAGGGCAAGCAACAAAAAAGATTTGGAAATATTGATCCGGGAATTATCGTCCTCAGAGATGGAGAGATGCCATTCAACAGTTTCTACGGTTTCAAGCTTGGGTTTGAATGAGCAAAAAGTAAACAAAGATATAGACAGGAAAAGAATGAACACGTTCTTAGAAGAGAAATAACTTATCAGGAATGTAAATATACCCACTCTTCACAAACATACACTTACCAACCCATTATACTCAACCTACGATACTCATCTATGTTATCACGTATCTCTCACATAAGCGTCCATCTCTGGAGCACAAACGAGATCATCTCACAACTAAGGTTATCTCTAACGCGAAGTCGCGAGAACATCCGTATTCTCGCGTCGGCGATCTCTCGCGCGCCGCTCAAACACGAAAGCATTAAGAACAGATACAAACAGTGAATGCTAGCTCTAAATCTATCTCTAGAGTTCAGAACCAACAGATTATCATCCTAGATAAGGATTCAAGAAGTTTATCTCTAAAGCACCCCAAATCCCCAGCATAGAGTAAAAATCCAGGATAACATCAACACAGATTCGTAAAGCAAGTTAAATATAACATTATAATCGGTAAATATACATAAGATTCAAGTAAATATACAAACAAACCCAACCAAAGAGAAATACACAAAGAAGAAGAGAAATGAACCGAAAATCTCCCGGTTTGTCAGCTCCGTTCGATGCTCAATCCACCCCCGATCATCCAAATGCAACCTCCGAAGTTGTTTTCTAAGCCAATTCTACTCTAAGAATGAAGTTGATGGTGTTGGGACTCAAAAATACCCAACCCATGACCTAAAAATGTGATTTTGGCCCCTTTTAACGAGCTGCTGTCTTAGCAGGTCCGCTTAGCGGACCCCCTCCGCTCAGCGGACTCAAAATTGCTTCCAGACGCTGATTTGCTCCGCTGGAGCTCCGCTCAGCGGACCCCCTCCGCTTAGCGGAGTCTGCTAAAAACCAGATTTTGTTTTCGCCATAAGTCGAGAACCGTAACTCCGAATTGCGCCCGGTTCGAAGCGTTGGAAAGCTTATTCAATGCTCTATCCAATAATGAATGAATGGAAACCAAATTGATTATTTTGATCATCCTTATTTTGAGTCTTTGGAAGTCCGCTTGATGGTGGCTAAGCGGGCTTGCACCAAAACTGCGAAATCGAAGTCGTGCCTTTGACACTTTATTCCTCAAGGCTCCAATATGCATGAATACCTATAAAAACAAAGGAAAAACTATCAAATGGTATAAAAGTATATGAAAATACAACTATTCACAAAGTATACGTATTTATACACAAAACGGAGAATTATTCAAACGGTATTAACAAAAGTATCGATAAGTGCCACTATTTACATACACAAAATAAGTATATTTTGGCACTTATCAAACTCTCCCCAACTTGAAATTTTGTTTGTCCTCAAACAATGTCAAATAAATCAAAGAATTGAAAGTAATAAACCAAAGAATTGTGAATCAACAAGTTTTGAAAACCAAAAACAAATGTATGGCTCAATACAAAAACGTATAAACAAAGTAAATACTTACCACTATCCTACAACGACAACATGTAAGCGAAACGAATCCTAAGCACAAAAAGCATACAAAACATTCTAACACAATACATGCTATCTCATGAATCACACCTAGCAAAATTTCATCAATGGATGAAGAACACACAAAGGTGAAGGACTTTTAACACTCATCCAACAATCTTGCAAACAAAAGATTAAATTATGCATTCATCCAAAAATCACATTGAAGATACAAAAGCAAGAATCACAAGGACTTTTCAAGGTTGTAATGTGGTTTGGTTAACAAACAAAGGATAAGTCCTAAGGCTAATCGAAACAAAAACTTGCCTAAACCTAAGGGAGTGATCAATCCACCAAAGATTCAAACAACAAAATCTCGATTAAACTTCTTCCTTAACCACAAGTTTCTCAAACCAATCACAATACTTATTAGCACAATTATTAGCTTCTCTTTTCTTTTTCAAAACTTTTTCACATTTTTTTTCTTTCTTTTCTTTTCACATTTTTTTCTTTTCTTTTTTTTTCTTTCTTTTCAACCTCATAGAAACAACCAAATAAGTAGCAACCATTTCTCTCCCCAACTTGAATTCAACCACACCATCATGTGAATACTCCCTACTTTCTAGGCAAGGTAAAAATTCATACCAAAAATCATGGTTGAGGGTTCAAGAAAACAAAGAATCAATCATCCATGCAAAAATGAGAACTAAACACTCAAAGATAAGCATTTAGCAAAAACAACATGGACATTGACAAAAAGGCTCAAAAGGGGTAACAAATGATCACACACTCACAAGGTGAATTGACTATTTGGTTTTGGTAGTTGTGCTCAAAATGAAACAAAATGCCTTGATCCTTTTCATGCTTTCATAAAATCAACATAAACAAAAGATTAAGCATAATAAAATCCAGTTAAAACAAAGATTGTGGCCTCTAGCATATATGTAAACAATGGAAAGCTTCCTCACATTTATGGTTTGGGAACTAAAATGATTCAATCAACAAACAAGTAATGCAAAAGAATGAATTGTATGATAATTGTACAAATAAAAAGTTTCGTAAACATGTTATGCTATAGAAAGCGATAAATGAGTACCTTGAATTATACACTTCAAAAACAATATCCTACCATACATCCGCAAGTTGAAACACTCAAGCTTTGGAAAATCACCTCAAAAATCTTCGAATTACCGACAAAATTCGAGTACAAACAACCAACAAAAGAATTAGAAAAACAAAACTAATATATATTACTAATTAGCCTTGGTGAAAGTGGGAAAAATGAGTGAACCAGGTGGAATAGGAACCCCACTGATACTAAGCAAGAAAACAAAATTTTACTGTCATCGCTTAGCGGAGCTAGGCTCGCTTAGCGGATGACAGAAAAACCAGAAAAATCTGAACAGAAACAGTTGTTCCAATTTTCCTCCACTTCACCTAAATACTTCTTAATCCTAAATATAAACAACATTTACAACCGTTGGGATGCCTCCCAACAAGCGCTTGTTTTACGTCGTTAGCTCGACGCCTTTATTGTTTCGGTGTTTCGAAAGTAGCTTCCTCCCGTCATGCCATGGTGACGTCTCACCGCACAAACCTAAAGAAAGTTTCCTAACCAAAGCACTCAACAAACGTTACGGGTACAAATATATACAATGATTAAACAAACATAAAGGAAAACACAAGTATACAAATATGTACATGAACAAACACATATATACAAACATGAAACACATATAACTATTAACATACACAAAGAGAAAGTTGGTGAATGTTGGATGCACAAGTTGAAAAGTGAAGAATTGTAAGGAAATAGCTAATCCGAGATCAACATGTTTCACCAACATTCACCAATAAAAGTATAATTATATGTAACATATACAAGTAAACTTATATGGTGAACATAAACAAGTAAACATATACAAGTAAATATATATACAAGTGAAACTATACAATATATACGTTATATACAAAGCTCAAAACCACGAAAACTATTGCGATGCAATTCACAACCATCCCCGGCAACGGCGCCATTTTGTTGAATGCAGTATAGGGCAAGCAACAAAAAAGATTTGGAAATATTGATCCGGGAATTATCGTCCTCAGAGATGGAGAGATGCCATTCAACAGTTTCTACGGTTTCAAGCTTGGGTTTGAATGAGCAAAAAGTAAACAAAGATATAGACAGGAAAAGAATGAACACGTTCTTAGAAGAGAAATAACTTATCAGGAATGTAAATATACCCACTCTTCACAAACATACACTTACCAACCCATTATACTCAACCTACGATACTCATCTATGTTATCACGTATCTCTCACATAAGCGTCCATCTCTGGAGCACAAACGAGATCATCTCACAACTAAGGTTATCTCTAACGCGAAGTCGCGAGAACATCCGTATTCTCGCGTCGGCGATCTCTCGCGCGCCGCTCAAACACGAAAGCATTAAGAACAGATACAAACAGTGAATGCTAGCTCTAAATCTATCTCTAGAGTTCAGAACCAACAGATTATCATCCTAGATAAGGATTCAAGAAGTTTATCTCTAAAGCACCCCAAATCCCCAGCATAGAGTAAAAATCCAGGATAACATCAACACAGATTCGTAAAGCAAGTTAAATATAACATTATAATCGGTAAATATACATAAGATTCAAGTAAATATACAAACAAACCCAACCAAAGAGAAATACACAAAGAAGAAGAGAAATGAACCGAAAATCTCCCGGTTTGTCAGCTCCGTTCGATGCTCAATCCACCCCCGATCATCCAAATGCAACCTCCGAAGTTGTTTTCTAAGCCAATTCTACTCTAAGAATGAAGTTGATGGTGTTGGGACTCAAAAATACCCAACCCATGACCTAAAAATGTGATTTTGGCCCCTTTTAACGAGCTGCTGTCTTAGCAGGTCCGCTTAGCGGACCCCCTCCGCTCAGCGGACTCAAAATTGCTTCCAGACGCTGATTTGCTCCGCTGGAGCTCCGCTCAGCGGACCCCCTCCGCTTAGCGGAGTCTGCTAAAAACCAGATTTTGTTTTCGCCATAAGTCGAGAACCGTAACTCCGAATTGCGCCCGGTTCGAAGCGTTGGAAAGCTTATTCAATGCTCTATCCAATAATGAATGAATGGAAACCAAATTGATTATTTTGATCATCCTTATTTTGAGTCTTTGGAAGTCCGCTTGATGGTGGCTAAGCGGGCTTGCACCAAAACTGCGAAATCGAAGTCGTGCCTTTGACACTTTATTCCTCAAGGCTCCAATATGCATGAATACCTATAAAAACAAAGGAAAAACTATCAAATGGTATAAAAGTATATGAAAATACAACTATTCACAAAGTATACGTATTTATACACAAAACGGAGAATTATTCAAACGGTATTAACAAAAGTATCGATAAGTGCCACTATTTACATACACAAAATAAGTATATTTTGGCACTTATCAAAGACCTACATACTGTAGTCGAAGTGTGTTCTAGTATGTGGGTGTCAAAATGCTAGGGTTGTTAGAATTTCGAATTGGGCCTGTTTGTAATGTCCAATTGTTTAAGTTAGCTTGTACCATAAGTTGGCTTGTAATGGGTATTTGTGAAAAATCCCATTAGTTTAGTATGTTAGGTTTATTATAAATAGCATACTAGTCTCTCATCATCGCATACTGCATATCCTTATTTAGGGTGAGAGGGTTATTTGTTATTCTTGTAACATGTAATCTTGACTGAAAGAGAAAGTAAAAAATATCAGTTATAACCAATCTATTGTTGTTCTTCTTGTTTCCCATTGTGTTTCCTATTATACTCTGTTCGAGGCATCCTTTTCACAACAAATTGGTGCGGTGAGCATGGAGAAGATGCCTTCAAAAAAGTACTAGATTGAAAAGTTCACTTGGTGAACGATTTCGGTCTGTGGTGTTTCAAGGTGAAAGCCCTACTGGTTCAGCAGGATTATTTGAAAGCGTTGAAGGAAGCGAAGGCTACGAACGCTACGTTAACGAAAAACGAAAATACGATCATGATAGAAAAAGTCCACAACTCAATTTTATTGAGCCATGGTGATAAGGTTCTTTGACAGGTATCAAAGGAGACAACGACATTAGTGTTATGGGTGAAACTTGAAAGTTTGTACATGACTAAATCACTGGTAAATCGACTATACCTGAAGCAAGCTTTGTATTCATTCAAGATGATTGAAGACAAAGTGTTGGCTGAGTAGTTGGATATGTTCAACAAGCTGATTTTTGATCTTGAAAATATTGATGTGAAGATCGATGATGAAGATCAAGCGTTGTTACTGTTGTGCACTTTGCCTCGATCACATGCTCACTTCAAAGAAACTCTCTTGTATGGAAAGAAGTCCATGACCTTTGAAGAAGTTCAATTAGCCCTGTATTCTAAGGACGTGAACGAACGAAAGGAGCATAAACCTTCGACTGTTGGTGAAGGTTTGGCGATTAAGGGAACATTCTTAGGAAAGGATGGTAAGTTCGACAAGAAGAAAGGAACAAGTCAGAAAAGGTCTTATAGTGGCGAAGCATCTGGTATTTGATGCTATTATTGTAAGAAGGAGGGTCACACAAGAAAGATGTACCCTAAACGCCTGAGAGATCATGGAGGTAAGGACAATGGCAACACGGCCATTGTTCAAGATGATTTCGAATCATATGATGTTCTTGTGGTTTCGAGCAGTGACTCTAGTAATGAGTGGAATATGGATTCAGGTTACACTTGGCACATGACTCCAACCAAAGACTTGTTCGAGGAATTATGTGATCAAGATGGTGGGTCTGTATTGCTGGGAAACAACAAAGCTTGTAAGATTGCTGGTGTTGGATCTGTGAGATTCAAGCTCCATGATGAATCAATAAGGTTGTTGACTGAAGTCAGGTATGTACCTGATTTGAAGAGAAATTTAATTTCTCTTGGTGAATTCGACAAGAAAGAACATGTTTTCCAAGGAGAGAAAAGTATCATAAAAGTCATATAGGGGTCGAAGGAAGTTCTTAGAGGCGTGAAGAAACAAGGCTTGTATACCCTTGAGGCTGAAGTTCTAAGTGGTTCAACAAATGTTGCATCCACGAAACCTTTGTCGAAAACAGAAATTTGGCACATGAGATTGGGTCATGTCAATGAAAGGGGTCTGGTCGAATTGGGAAAACAAAATCTTCTTGGTGGAGACAAAGTTGAAAAGCTGAAGTTTTGTGAACCATGTGTACTTAGAAAATCCTACAAAGTGAAGTTCAACAAAGGCAAACAAAGAACACATGGATCCCTTGATTACATCCATGCTGATCTTTGGGGGCCTCCAAGGTGTCCATCATATTCAGGAGCGAGATATTTTCTATCCTTAGTAGATGATTATTTCAGAAAATTATGGGTATTCATCCAGAAGACTAAGGATGAAACCTTTTAGAATTTCAAAAGTTGGAAGACTCTGGTCGAAAATCAGACTGGAAGAAAGGTCAAAAGGTTAAGAATCGATAATGGCCTTGAATTTTGCAATGAGGCGTTCGACAGCTTTTATGTTGCCTTTG
This sequence comes from Vicia villosa, assembly GCF_029867415.1. Taxonomy (NCBI): domain Eukaryota; kingdom Viridiplantae; phylum Streptophyta; class Magnoliopsida; order Fabales; family Fabaceae; genus Vicia; species Vicia villosa. The sequence continues at coordinate 56,384,758 of NC_081180.1, forward strand.
GTATTGCAAGGCATAGAATTACTACAGGTACTCCACAACAAAATGGTTTGGCTGAAAGGTTTAATCGAACTGTTTTGGAGAGAGTTAGATGCATGTTGACTAGTGCTGGGTTAAAGAAGGTGTTTTGAACTGAGGTTGTTTTGACAACAACATATCTGATAAACAAATGTCCTTCGACTGCTTTAGATATGAAGACACCTGAAGAAGTTTGGTCGAGACATCCACCAGATCCCTAAGTTGGCTTGTAATGGGTATTTGTGAAAAAGTCCATTAGTTTAGTATGTTAGGTTTATTATAAATAGCATACTAGTCTCTCATCATTGCATACTGCAAATCCTAATTTAGGGTGAGAAGGTTATTTGTTATTCTTGTAACATGTAATCTTGGCTGAAAGAGAAAGTAAAGAATAATAGTTATAACCAATTCATTGTTGTTCTTTTTGTTTCCCATTGTGTTCTCTATTATACTTTGTTCGATACATACTTTTCACAACAGTTACAATAACAAAGTCATTCGATCTCTTACACTTCACCATACTACAAGCACACCCCTTTCTTCCTCAAAGATGAAGCATATGAAAAGCGGAAGATGAGATCAAATTAGCACCCCAAACATCATAATTATGGCTTGAAGATTACATCACTTGATAATTGCTTCTATAGATTTAGACCAAATCATGTAAAAACGAATGTCAATTATTTATTTATTAATTCGTCGATGGAATGTGTAATGCATTAGAATTTATGTGAGAGTAGTCATGAAGGAAAAACTACTCCGGATCCTTATAATACTATATTTTATTTTCAATTTTTATTTTACTTTTAACTTTTTTTTGGCTTATGTTGGTTAAGGCATGTTTCATTTTTAGTTTGAGTTGTAAAAGTTTTTTTTTTTATTTTAAATTCTTTATCTCACCTCTAATTTCTCTTAGTCAGTTTTATTGTATATGTTGTTTTTCTTTATTTTTGTTGGTTGTATCCTTCTTTTATAAGAAGTGTTTTGGGTGCTTGTTGTACTTCACTTGTTTTAATATACTATAACTTTTTTAATCATTATTTAGGTGCACTCATTAGCATTTTTTTAATATTTTAAACATCTTTTAATATTTTCTTGACTTCCATATCTTTGTAAAATTTGTCTTTTTCATATATGTCATTGTCACCTTAGTTAGTGGTTAAGAAATATAGATTATGTCTTTTACTAGTCATTCACATCATAGACTTTGATTGGGTAATTCAAAGAATTAATCGTAAGCCCAAACATCTTTGATGGCATCACATCATTGTTTTCTTTGCTGTTGTTGAGAATAAGCACCCGTCGTTGAAATCGGCCTTTCAAGTAAGTAGCATGCATGAAAGGGTATTTCTAAACTCTGAAAAGGTGGCCTTTTGAAAATGTGAAGTTGAGTAATTACTTAAACGTTGAAACGTCGTCGATATATAGTAAGACTAGCAGAGGATACCGAGCATTTCTGAAGCAAAGAAACCCAATATTTTAAACAATATATAACAAAAATATATAAATAAGTAATCTATAAAATTAAACAATACTTTAAAGTCATTTAGTAGGGATTTATATGTAAAAGAATTTACATAGTTAATGAGTGTTTATTAATCTTCTTTCTTAAAATTTTAAAATATTTTGTATTAAATTGAGAAAAAAAATTTATACCCGTACATATATTATTTCAATTCATGAAAGAGACAAAAAAAGTTCTCTTCATTATTATTGTTCAAAACGCATTTTTAAATCCATATAGTTTATTTGAGAGAAAATATATTGTTGGATCATAGTAAGGTATTGTGGTGTTATCATTATGCAATGTAATGATACTTTGAAATAGGAGCCTTAATTGCGTGATTATAGTTGTTGTTCTCACGGGTTTGTAAAAGATTTTCTATTTGAGAGCAAAATCTTATTATCCGTAAACTTTTAGAAGATTGATTGGTAATACGAATGAAGAATTAATACATAAATACAATAATAAAATGTTTTATCTCACGAGTCACTATCAACACAATATCTATTTTATTTTAATCACCAATTATTTTTATTTGAGAGGTAAAATCTTTATTTTCAAGTGTTAATATTTCCTTTTTTTTCCTTTCTCTATCTCACAAATTCCTTTTTCTTTTTGTATGATTATTTAATACAATTGAGTTTGTATGATCATTGTTCATTTTAAAATCAACAAAAAATTTATTTCAAATTTATATCTACATTTAAATACATTTTATAGTACCGTTTCAAAAGAATTATCCGTTTGGATACACATTTATCTTACTAGTGATGTAAGTGATCGAAATCAAATGTTCTTTCCCAAGATTGACAGGTATCCATATTTCACTCACCTTTGATCTTGACTAATTGAGGATTACATCCAAATCATGTTTAAGGGGATCTTTAGATATAATTCCTATCTCCTTATTAGGCTTCTTAATTTTGCCGACAAACACTCGCATTGTAGTAACGCCATGTCAGTCACATACCTCCATACTACAAATCCTGACCACGCAGAATCTCTTATAGTTAAGTATAACATCGGGACCATTAGTGTCTCACTATCCCTTTATAAGGTCCAAACTGTATCTCCGAGTTTGTGCCCGGGATCAAATATTTGGACATGTCTGCCTTCTACATACATCTCCACTCGTCACTGACCATGCTTTGAAGTTGTAACAGCCCGAGCCTTCGGCGTTCCCAAAACTGTCACCTCACGAACTTCTCTACCCCCCACTAGCAGAGTTTTTGCCTTTCGTGGGAATCGAACCCTGTACCCTGGGGTTCAAGTACATGTTCATTTCATTCCAACTACCACTTGAGCTACTCCTTTATTATCATTGGTTAACACCGTGCTTTTTGAACCTCCATGCAATATTTTATTCATGAGATAACTTCTAGTTGTGTGAATTCCCGAATATAAGATTAATGGTCATATACGGGCTGACTTGGTTTCTCTATCCATCACTGACTTAATTGGAGTCATTATTCCCTCATACAAAATGGGTAATTCTCTTGATAATTCTCGTGGTTGCTTCATGCCTCTTAATTCGTAAGGTTCATCCTTCACTTGAGGAAGATTAGTCACTAATTAACCTCATCTTATTCTTGAATTAGACCATCCACTTCCTTCTTAAGTCACTGAATATCTTCGTTAATAGGTTAGAGTATTTCCTTTCTATTGGCTTGCCTGGCCCCTAAGGTTTGCACTTGTCGGTTCCTCAACGTTCTCATTCGGTTGCGGACTCTTTGCTATTCATCCTTCAAGCTCTCAATATCTTATGAGTAACCTTGAAACCCTCGTTCATCCAACTCTGAGGTTTTCTTTAACAACATCTTCTTGGACCCAGTAAGCTTTGCTTAATCCTAGCACTTCACTTCCAATTTCGACTATGCGCTCCCTCTTAATGTGTATAAATCATATGCAGATAAGAATTAACATTTATGACATGGTAATAGAAATACCATAGTCAATTTCCATAATCTTGCTCGCAGCTCGACACTAATAACCCATGGCTAGGTCGTGAGCCCAACTATAATACCCGTAGTCGTATTTCAAGAATAACAACCATTGGTATTAATAATTAATACATGTAAACATCAATGCAAAAATCTCAAAGTGGACAAGATTAAAATTTTAAATGGTTTTGTTTTTGTTGGTTATGCATTATTTGATAGTGGAAACTTTCATGAGAAGAAAAAACTATGGGATTTATGATTAAGGAATGTTAGTGAAAGAAGATCTAACATCAGTCTGGACGTTGTTTAAGAACAATTTAATGAATTTTCTAAGAAACATGGTATAAAGAGGCTTGGAACCGTTGCTCGCATATTGCTTGGGGTTGGGTTGGGAAATAGTTTTCATGGTAAGGCTGATGATAAAGTAGCTTATTTGATCAACATATGTCCATTCACATTAATTGATTTAATACACCATTGGAGGTTTAGAGTAGGAAAATGGTAGACTACTCTAATTTGGAGGTCATTTAAACTTTTAAATTTGCACATATCAAGCTAGATCATCATAATACTAGGGATGTAAAGTGTGTATTCTTTAGTTATCCAAAAGGTGGGAAGGGTTACAAGCCATGGGGAGTGGAATCGAAAGGATAAAAGTTCATCATAAAAAGTATGTTACTTTAGGTTATACCTATAAGGGGAATAAAAGTAAAGATATGGAGACAAAGAATTAAAAAATATGGAGGAGAATACTCATTTTGAGGTGCATGTTCCTACTAGGGAGACTTGGAATAAAGATGAATTTAAGACTCTTGATTCTTGTTCTAATGAGAGAAATTTACAGTGGCTTGTGATTATCATTTATCTCGAGATAGGATAAGGAGGTAAATTATACCATGTAAAAGATAGGGTTATGATGGCCTTATTTGTTATGCTTTAAATGTGGGTTAAGGGTTGCAACACTTAGAACCAAATATCTTTAGGGAAGCATTAAACAGTAAAGAGAGTAAAAAAAGGTTGAATGCAATGAATGGTAAAAGGCATTCACTAATGAAGAACCATACTTGTGAACCTGTGAGAATACCTAAGCAAGAAAGGGTGGTTGGTGCAAGTGGATACATCAAAGTTCAAGCATTGCTAAGTCTTAATAAAGTTTATAAAATAATGTATTAAACTTTGGAGAAAACAACAAAGTATTTGATTGTTGAATTGACATCATCATTGCTCTCAGAGTATAGGTTAAGAATTATGAAGATTGGCTTAAAAACCAATTTGGAATTTTGCATAAACTCAATGTGTTTGACATTAATGCATAATGAAATAAAGAAGAAGAAATGGACAATGAAAATGAAAACAGAAAAGTAGCGACTAATGTGCATGGTTGCATTTAAAACAATAAATAAGAAGTCTTGGAAGAATCAACTCTTAAAAATAGATATGATTCAAGTCAATGGACAAATTTGAGAGAATTATGCTTTTGTTGGATATCGCATTTTGCTTTTGTTGTAAGTTACTCATCAATATTATTTCTAGTACAAGTAAATTATGAAATGAAGATAATAAAGATTAGAAAAATATTTGTGCTAAGTTGAAGACTTGCGAGATGATTAAAGAGAATATTGTTAACACGAGTTCATAGAAATTAGATGATTAAAATAAACAATTGACAAGCATCAACAAGAAATAATTAACAAAACAAAGTTTGGAAAATATATTATTTAGAATCGTTTTCTTTGTTAAAACATTTGAAACAATAACTTAGCATTTTGTGGGGAAATCGAAAAGATTTACGAAAAAAATATTTGAATTTTTTGAGTCTAGTTAAAATGATTGTTGAATTTGATCATTTAATTTAAAAAAGTATTTGTCGAATAAAATATAAAGAAATTCATAATCATTATTTTGGATATAAAATACAAAATAACTAACAAATTTGCTCGCAAATGAAACTAAAAAAATACAACAAAAATTGCGAACTCAAAATATTTTTCAATCATAGTTGACTGTTCTCGTGATGTTAATAATCAAGAACACATGTCTATTATATTATGACGTATAGATATTTCTTCTACTCTAATACAAGTAGTTGAATATTTTTTACAATTTTTAATTATAGATGACGCAAATGAAAAATGTCTTTTTGACGGTGTTGTGAAGAAAAAAATTGGTGGTCTTCATATTAGCAACTTAAGATGACAAGTTATGATAACAAATTAAGGAGTTCAAAAAATACTTTTAGACATCAATCTTAGATCATTTTATACACCATGTGGTTGTCATAATTAAAACTTGACACATTGTGATATGACAAAATGTTTTTATAAAACTACATTATTTTTAGAGTGGCGCACGCACCACTACAAAACACGCATACAACAACGCCAAATTCACCATGGTTTTTCCCAAAACCGTGTTGATATTTCTATACTTATGCGCTAACATTTTTATTTTTTAATTAAAATTTTTAAGGGTATAATTATAGTTACTTCCCTAATCATGGTGATACAATCAAACTTTCCTAGATTCGAACCTCAGCTCCCCCAAATAATTTATTCCTTTTACGTTAATGCGCGCCTTTTCATTTTTATTTATATTTCGATAAAAAGTAATAGGGATATCTCTACGATTCTTTATATAAAACACTAAGTATCCATTTTTCGATTGATAAAAGAAACAATCCTAACACCAACGCCGTAGTCATCATTGGGAAGATGATAACAACATATACACATTGTTCTACTTTAAGGTACGTCAAATATTTTTCGACATTGATGTCGTTCAGTTTTGTTTCAATGTCACATTTGAAGACAAACTCATCCAAATATGTTTCTATGTCTTATTCCGTTGTAAAATCTAGATCTGGAAATTTCTGTGGTTGTAATGGTCGTATGATTTCGTACCAATGCAAGAAGGGACAAAATAAATGAAGGCTATTTTGGAGATGTCCATTTTGAAGGAGTGATGAAACATGTAATTTGTTCATATGGGGGTGACGATATAGTAGAAAAACGGAGAAATGAAGATGAGAACATTATGAAGTCAAAGTTGGAAGCTTTGGGCTATGTGAAGGTTATGTATGAAGATTCAAAAAAGAAGAATAAGAATTTGAAGAACAAATTGAAATCAGAGATATTTTCTAGAAATTTGAAGATGTACTTTGTTATGAAATATAATAGTTGAAGATGTTATATTTAGGATTTACGGGTTGAATTGTATTGTTGATGTCGAAATTGCAGATGCAATGAACATGACGAGAATGTAACTAACAAACGGTTTTTTACGAGTAAGTTCATTGCTAACTGTTGAATTTTCAATTACAATTATCTTTCAAATTGTTTGTTAGTATATTAATTTATAGTTTAAACTGATAGTTTAAATTTCATAATTAAGAGATGCTTTATAAATTTTAGGAAAAGTCAATGATGAATCTTTGATAAAAAAGTTAAGTTGAATGCTTACAACTTATGAACTCACTTAGCCAACACTTTTAATCAAAAGCATATGTATATTGATGTTGCTCCAGTACAATTGAAATGACTTACTTTTTATTTTGAAAAATACAGGGAAGAAGAATTTGAAAATGTCATAATTTATGCAAAAGAATTTGTTATTGAAATTGATATAGACCCATTTTCATGAAATGTAGTACTCATAGAAAAAACGGTTTGATGATATCATTAACAATGGAGTTTTAAAATCTCATGAAAAATCATTTAAATTTGACAACTTTTTATACATATTAGATCAAGCTATTACTTAATTTTAAAATAAATAAGAACAATTTAAAATATGAGAAATTAAAGTCATTAGAAATTAAAAGTTTCATAGAATAATGTCTTAATTTTGACGATTCAGTTAGGCTCTCTTTAGTAAGACATAATTTTGAGTTTATGTCTTATAGCTTATAGCTTATAATATGATAATTTAGACATATTTGGTAACGGTTTTTTCATCACTGGCTTATAGCTTATTTTACTAGTTTATAACTTATTTTCCAGACGATATTTCAAATAGCGTTTTAGCTTATAGCTTATCATTTTTTCTTTCTTTTTTATCCGTATTATTTTAGCATAAATTCCCTTTATATTTATTTTAATTTCAAATTAAATAATTATGTATTAAATATCTTTTATGTCATTTTACATTTATAAGTTTTTTGAACCGATAATTTTATCAAACACTTCTTGTTATCAATCTCAACCATCAGCCATAAGCTATAAGCTAGCTATCAGTCATCAGCCATCAGCTATAAGCTATAAACTATAAACTATGAACTAGCTTATCAGTCAACTGCTATTTTTACCAAACAGACCCTTAAACATAACGACAATGGATTAAACTTATATGTAAAATTAAAAAATTAAAACAAACCATAAAATCCGAAATTGATACTCCAGTTGTATACTTAATTATATAATAAAACTTATTATGTTTCTAATCAATTAATTATTTATAGAATAATATCAATGATTGTTTTGATGAAAAAAATTTCAAATTAAAATTAATAAAATTTCATTTAAAATGAACAATATTTTAATAACGAATAAATTGATTGATTTTATTATCAAATAAAAAATAAATATTAAATAAATTAACTACAATAGTCTAATAAATATTTTACAACTCAAAAGGTTTAAAAAATGAATTTTAATTTAAAGTTTTATAATAATTTTGAATTTTTTATAATAATTTTAAAATTTTTATTATTATTAAAATATAAATTACCTTATTTCGAAGTTTGTTTTAGACTTTATATTTTGTTGGTCCGATCCTCAATTCTTGTTATAATCATATAAAATAAAAAGAAATTCCTTTGAGAATAAAAAAAAAAAAAGGTAAAGTGTTCCACTGAAATATGAAAACGTAATTGACTTAATTAGTTTTTGTAAGAATATGAAAGTTCCATCATGATTTTTGTTTTGTATAGTAAAAAACATTGATAACGAGCTTAATATTTGCGCGCTGACAGATATTGAATATGAAATAGCTTCTTGAGTATACTAGAGATTCCAATTCTACAAATAAAGAGAATAAATGTGGTGCATTGTGTTTGAACTTATATGAAACATTAGAATAAAATAGAGATTTGAGAATGAAATGAATGATGATACAAAATGTGGTAGATATGTCAATTTCCTATCAACTATTGCTCCATCCAAATGTTATTGTGCTGATCCGAAGCTTAGGCCCATCAAATTTATTAATTCAGCATGGGCTGTATCTATGCCTGCCATGCTTGTATTACCAAATCATTAAAGTTTTGTGATTTTTTTTTTCTGACCCTTAAATCTCTTCGAAATACCTAAAAATGATAAAGTATTCTTCAGACTATAAGATTCAGATACTTTAAAATATGTTTAAGAAAATGACACTTATCTATACTTCTTTTATAAATATTTGTAATTTACGCACGACAAAACTGTGATAATATTAACAAGAAATTTTTATTCATTTGAATTTGAAAATACTAAATGTGTTATAGGGTTTTTACTCGTTCACATTTAGATATCAAAAATTGACAATTTGAAGAATAAATGAGGTGGAGAGAATTTTTTTGTAAAAGTGTTCAAATTCTAAAATTTGAATCGTGATTTTGATCCCATTAATTATATAATTTATTGTAATTTTCGTTAACTCAATGGATTTCTAAAAGATTTTAATTTTTTTTTTAAAAAATCATTGATTTTATACTTGACCACGTGCCTTTCACCACAATGGATCCTCTCCTTCTATCCATCCCTCTCCTTCAATCAAAACACATGCAATTGTATAGGGAGAATTAAAAAAAATGATAAATAGAATAAGAGAGAGAAGATATTAGAAAGAGATAGAGACATAAATGAGAAGGAGAGGGTTGGAGAGAAAATGTTGAAGGAGAGGATCCAAACCTGCCTTTCACTAAGTTCAATAATCAAAAGCCATGTAATAAATTTGTTTTTTTTTTGGTAGAAGATGGGCAAAAGCCCACAAGAGTTACATTAATATCTTTTTTTTTAAACAATTTATCACTGGAATCAATAACAAATAAATCCAATATATTATGAGAGCAACTAAAAAGAATAGTAAGATTTCCATTATGAGTAGCTCCAAACTAAGCAATCCTATCAGCATATTATTGGTCTCCCGATACATGTGTGAAGCAACTGAAAAACATCAAAAAATATAAAGTTGCCATCGAGTGTTATTTGGAAATGAAAATATTGAGTAAAACCTATAAGGAAAAACAAACCAAGGTCTTGCGGCTAAGAGAAAGGGTAAGGGAGTCGGTTACGCAAGGGGAAGGTATTAGTGTTGAAAGAATATTGTGGTGTACTTTTCGTTTATATCGTATCCACAGGGATTATTGCGATATCACCGCCGTTCTATAGCCTATTTTGTCTTGAGTTAATGTTACTTTAGTTTTAGGTTTGCAAAAGGTCATTCAATCACTTTAGTAGCAAAGAGTAAATTAATGAAGGTTCTAAGTTAAAGAAAATGCATCAAGATTCGATTTCATCGACCTAAGTTTGTATGTTTCCTTATAAATATATGCTTATGAACTTGCTAACGATCAATATAATTACGTATCGACACCTATATCGTCCGTGTCCGCAACGATATAGCTAGATTTACCGTATTGTTTAACCGACGATTTCTCCACCGTTTAAACAATACAAATAACGTTTTAAAACCGATACTTAGTAAACATCAAACTCTAAATCCATGTCTGCAACTTATAGTTTGAAAGATGATGAGTTAGGTCTAGATACAAACATTGATGTCTCAAACATTTATACCAAAGAAAAAGCTTTAATAAACAAACTAAACCATCTATATTGATCATCACTTGTTCATACACATATATTCACAAGAAAAACATACAAAAGGCTAGGAAGATTACATCTTATCTTGATACAAAAGGGATTTAGCTATCCATGAGAATGGTAGCTTGCACAAGAAGGAAAGGATGAAGATCAACAAGCATCAAAGGCGATTAATCGACGATCAAGGCTTCCAATCTTCAACTCTATGTTTGCTACAGTGTATTATGCTCTTGTTTCTCTCTAAAATATCTCTACCTACTACTCAAAGTGATTTGGCCCCTAATCAAATAAACAAAGTTTCGCAGGCCGCGCTTAGCGCGGTGCAGCCCGCTAAGCGCGCCATCAAAAATTGCTTAAACCGCCCAACCGCGCTAAGCGGGCTCCAGACCTCGCTTAGCGCGGAACTCTCTGCCAGAACTTCCTTCTTTTCTTCAAAACCGCGCTTAGCGGGCTCAACCTCGCTTAGCGCGCTACCTCTTTTCAGCAATCTTTGGCTTTGGTCTTGGAACATCTTCAAGGTCCTTTTTCCATGGTCCAAGCTTCCAATTATCTAAAGAAAACTACAAAATCCAACATAGATTGCAAAGATAAGAACTATTCAACAATAATATAAATATAAGAACAAATATATATCAAATGATAATAAAATACTACTATTAACCACAAAAAGACTTGAAAGTTACCAAAAATTACCTAAGATATTTACACAAATTGGTAACTAACAACTCTCCCCAACTTAAACCTTTGTTTGTCCTCAAACAAAACAAATACAACCAAGAAATCACAAGCTAAGACAAAAACAATTGGGTGGTTCAAATTCCATAAGCACACAAGTAACATTTCACCCTTGCTAAAATAATACCATGATTGAGATACTAATACTAAATACACCTTTGATGTAACAGTTCCTAAAACAAAATAAGTTCAAAATTGAATCACAAACTACACACTTCTCTAGTAAGAGACAAAATTTAGGACCTAACACTCACACAACAATGTCGCCAACATCCAGAATTAATTATGCATTTATCTACACAACATTTATATAAAAAGCGTAAAAGCAAGAATCACAAAGTCTTTAGGGTTGTATCTAGGCTTGGTTAACAAGGAAGTGTCATTTCTCAAGGCCATTGAAACGAAAGGGTCAATTCCTAAGAGAGCATTCAAATCAAGATTATATCCACACATCCTTATCAACCGATCACACAATTTTATTGCTCAAGAGTTCATCAATAAAAATTTAAAAGACACTAGCTATGAACAAAGTTTTTTTTTTCTTTTCTTTTTTTTCTTTCTTTTTCTCTTTCTTTTTCTCTTGAGCAATCACTTATTTACTTCTCACTACCAATACAACCAAAATTTTATATTCTCCCCAACTTGAATATTACCACCACATAATCACGAATGCTCTCTATTCTAAGGCAAAAAGGAAACATTCCTAACCACAATTAATGGTACTCTTCAAGGTGTAAAGAAAATCATCAAGATTCATATCAAAAATCGGCAAATATAGACAAGGAATTGATACCGCTTGAATCTTGGCAAAAATGGCTCAAAGTGGTTATCAAATGCTCACACACTCACCGGGTAGGTTATATATGGTAGAGAAGTTATACTCGAAATGCGAAACAAAATGCTTTGATCACTTTCATGCTTTACACAATTAAAATAAAAACGCAAGATTAAACATAATAAACACGAGTTAAACGCACATTGTTGGTAATCACAAAATAATATATATATGTACAATGGAAAGGCTCCTCACACTAGTTTTAGAACTAAAATGATTCAATATTGAACTATATTTGCTAAAGAAAATATGACATCTAATTTGTACAATTACAAGTATCTAATTCATGGTATATTAAAGAAACGATAAAAATGTACCTTGTACGTACTAATTTCACATTATATCATCACCGCCCCAATTGGGTGTAAAAGCTTGCTTCATCTAAGAAGCACTTTCACAAGAACAACAAACAAAAATTTAAAACACAATTGCAAAAGTATATAGAAATATAAAGCAATTAAACTAAAAACTTTAATAAATTAAAAACAAACACCAAAAGGTGTCAAAATATCCAAAAAGGCATAGCAATGCCTAAGGTTTAAAATACCTCATCCTATAAAAGGATGGAACAAAACATAACAAAACTAATGTCAAAATAAAAACTAGCACTAAACATACTAATAGCACTAAACATAAAATATAAAACTACTCATCCTCATCCTGATCTTCTTCCACATTTTCATCCTCACCACCTTCCTCCTCCTCAGGAAATGGACTGACCTCAGGCCAATCAGCATAATCCACCAAGTCTTGGCGAGAACTCCACGGATGAGCCACATGAGGCTCCATCATCTGCAACCTCAGCTGAGACATAGAATCATGCAAAAACATGAATGCTCTCTGATGCGCCATATGAAATGCCAAGTTCTCCTCTCTATCAGGATTACTACGGCGGCGAGCAGGGCGAGCAGCATCAACAGGAACAGCAGTCAACCTGGATAAACAATAACGCTCAATAAAAATGTCATCAATAAAAGTGTCAATAGACACAAGACCCTCAGAAGGAATCTGCACTCTTGCTTTCTTGCACAGATTCATGATCAAACCAGGAAAAATCAGCTTGCAGGGAGCACGATCACCATGCCGAGTTCCACTCAAAGCAACCCTCTTCAGCTCATTCGCAATAATGCGAGTAATATCAATCGGCTCATGCTCAATCATACGAGCAACCAGTGCAGCAGACTCAGCAGGCAAAGAGGAAGTGTGACTCCTAGGCCTTAAATTATGAAGGACCACCGACATGAGAACCTGAGCATTAGTAGACAACGACTTCCTAGAGAATTTCTGGGGCTGTTGTGAAGGATTAAGATCATAAGACTGCCCCCTCGAACACAAGACCTCCCTCAGATGCTCCCAATCAAAATTACCCCTTGCTAATTGCACATGATACCCACACAGCTCACCATCCTCAAAAGGTAATTGAGTTCCAAGAAACTCACGGATAGCCTGACGAGAAAAATCAAATTCCTTACCACGCACCCAAGTTTTGAACTCAAAGGGAACACCTTCAACCGGAAATTCCTCATTTGGAACGGCATTAGCATAGAACTCTCTTACAATCTCCAAATGAAACTTAGGTGCAGGCTCACAAAGCTTAAGCCAACCATACTCCTCAATGGTGTTATGACACCACCCATAGGTTCCCTCAGGATTGATCCTCACAATTCGCTCTGGCCACCATGTCCTAACCTCCAGCTTCTTATACCTCTCCTCTTGGACATGACTCTTAAATCGGTTCTGATTAAACGGAATAGCCCTAGGTGCTTGAGAAGAACTTCCGCCTTCGGTTCCGGTCTTTCGCTTCTTAGAGCCTAAGAATTTCGGTCCCATCTGAAATGATTAAGGAAATAGCAACACAAAAACAAATATGTTAACACAATACATAATAAAAATAAACAGCCCTAGTAAGAATTAAAGCACAAGATCACTCCCCCTGCATCAAACAAAAACAGGGAGAAGAGGGGATTTTTCTGAAATCCCCAGACCGCGCTAAGCGCGCCTACCGCGCTAAGCGGGCTCTGCGATTTGCAGAAAAAATCCCCTGCGAACCAGGGTTTCATCCATGCTTCAACACACCCAAAATCAGATTTTTAACACAAAATAAAGCAAAGGAAACATGTTCTATACTATGTTTTCAAAATACAAAACCCTAACCACATCATATATTCCTAAAATCAAAAATAAAAATACAATAGGGAGAATAAAACTAAAATGGAGAAGAAGAAGATGCTTACCTTGAGAAATTGAAGGAGATGAAGAAAAAGCAAAGACTAAAATGGAGAAGCAAAAAGAGAAAACAAGCTTAGGAGAGCAAAAATGGGGAACATGAGGCACAAAGACCTCAAAACCCTATTTTCCATTCAGAAACGCGCTGGGTCGGGTCAGAAACAAAGGCCCAACCTTCAAAAATAAATTTTTTTTCTCTGAAAAACCACCCGCGCTAAGCGGGGTCTGAAGCGCGCTAAGCGCGCATCTCTCTGGAACTAAGGGTTCCAAAATTCAAAAGCGCGCTAAGCGGGCTAGAGCGCGCTAAGCGCCCTTGACAGAACACATAAAATTTTTTCTTCTACCAGCAAGTGTAACTTTACCGGTAGACTGATTTTGGCTCGACCAGAACGCAAAAAACATAAACGGTAAAAAACACATAAAACAAGCTGAATATTTACAAATTGGGGTGCCTCCCAATAAGCGCTTTGTTTAACGTCGGTCAGCTCGACGGTCAAAGGTAATCAAGGATCACCAAACGATAAAACACAAGTTTCACGATTAAAATCGCTCCCTCGATAAACCTTCAACCTCTGACCATTAACTACCCATTCTTGCTTTGATTTTTGGTCCTCTATCACAATAGCCCCATGGCTTCTAACCTCTTTGACCAAAAACGGTCCGGACCATTTAGACTTCAACTTTCCCGGAAAAAGTCTTAACCGGGAATTGAAGAGTAAAACTAATTGCCCTACCTTAAAGTCCTTAATTCGAATCTTACTATCATGATAGAATTTGGTCTTTTCCTTGTAAATTGAATTAGACTTATAGGCATGCAATCTCATCTCTTCCAACTCATTTAGTTGGATTTTTCTTCTCTCTCCACACAACTTGTGGTCAAAATTCAAAAGCTTCAAGGCCCAATATGCCCTATGTTCTAGTTCTACGGGAAGGTGACAACTTTTACCATACACCATTTGGAATGGTGTAAGACCGATCGGTGCTTTGAAAGCGGTCCGATATGCCCACAAGGTTTCATCAAGCTTCATTGACCAATCCTTCCTAGAGCTAGACACAGTTTTCTCAAGAATTCTCTTAATTTCTCTATTGGTCCTCTCAACTTGCCCATTAGTTTGTGGATGATATGGAGTAGCCACCTTGTGCTTTACTCCATATTGCTCCAACACTTTTTCAAGCGGGGCATTATAGAAATGAGATCCACCATCACTAATTAACACTCTTGGCGTGCCAAACCGCGAAAATATATTTTTCTTCAAAAATTTTATCACGGTCTTACCATCCGCTTTGGGTGAAGCAATCGCTTCCACCCACTTAGACACGTAATCCACAGCTACCAAGATGTATTCATTTGACATAGAGGAAGGGAAGGGTCCAACAAAATCAATGCCCCAACAATCAAATACTTCTACTTCTACAATACTTTGGAGGGGCATTTCCTCTCTTTTCCCTATTCCACCAGTTCGTTGACAACTGTCGCATGAGGCAACATGGTGGTAAGCATCTTTGAACAAAGTAGGCCACCAAAATCCCGATTGAAGGACTTTTGTGGCCGTATGCAAACCATTAAAATGACCACCATACGGCGAATTGTGGCAATGCCACAAAATGCTTTTTGTCTCCTCATCCGCGACACATCTTCTCAAAAGATTGTCACTACTCAACTTAAACAAGTGAGGCTCATCCCAAACATAAAAATTGGCATCGTTTAAAAACTTTTTTCTTTGATTCCAAGTTAGATCCTCCGGTATCCAGCCAGATGCTTTGTGATTAGCCATATCTGCGAACCAGGGTCTAACTTCTTGTACCATGTACAGTTTTTCATCGGGGAATTCTTCCCTCACTTCTTTTTCATTGTTTGTCACCTCGGTATTCACTAACCGAGACAAATGATCCGCAATCAAATTTTCTGTACCTTTCTTATCTTTCACTTCAAGATCAAATTCTTGAAGCAAAAGAATCCACCGAATAAGCCTCTGTTTTGAATCAGGCTTGGTGAGAAGATATTTGATTGCGGCATGATCAGTATAACACACCACTTTAGAACCAATGAGGTAAGAGCAAAACTTTTCCAATGCAAATACAATTGCGAGCAATTCTTTTTCGGTAGTGGCATAGTTAACCTGTGCCTCATTTAAAACTTTGCTCGCATAGTGTATAGCATGGAATTGTTTGTTCTTCCTTTGGCCTAAGACCGCACCAACCGCATAGTCACTCGCATCGCACATGAGTTCAAACTCAAACGACCAATTAGGAGCGACAATTATGGGTGTGGTGGTCAAATTTGCTTTAAGTTCTAGGAAAGCTTTTAGACATGATTCATCAAAATTAAATTCCATACCTTTGTTGAGCAAATTACTCAAAGGCTTTGCGACCTTGGAGAAATCCTTGATGAATCTTCTATAGAACCCAGCATGTCCCAAGAAGCTCCTTATGCCTTTCACATTCACCGGAGTGGGAAGCTTTTCAATAACTTTGATTTTTGCCGGATTGACCTCAAGCCCCTTTGAAGATACCTTATGGCCAAGAACAATCCCATCCGTTACTATGAAAGTGCACTTCTCCCAGTTGAGAACCAAATTTGTTTCAATACATCTTTCCATCACCACATCAAGGTTTTTCAAGCACAAGTCAAATGACGACCCGTACACAGAAAAATCATCCATGAACACCTCGATGCTTTTCTCGATCAAATCTGAGAAGATAGCTTGCATGCACCTTTGAAATGTTGCGGGAGCATTACATAGTCCAAATGGCATTCTTCGGTATGCAAAAACGCCAAAAGGACATGTAAAAGCAGTTTTCTCGTGGTCCGCCGGATTCACTGATATTTGATTGTATCCCGAATAACCATCCAAGAAACAATAGAAATTTCTTCCGGCTAACCTCTCTAACATTTGATCCATAAAAGGTAATGGAAAATGATCTTTTCTTGTTGCTTGGTTCAACCTCCTATAATCAATACACATACGCCACCCAGTCACCGCTCTCGAAGGAATCAACTCGTTCTTCTCATTTCTCACAACCGTCAATCCACCCTTCTTAGGAACCACATGCACCGGGCTCACCCATTCGCTATCGGAGATGGGATAAATCATACCCGCCTCTAATAACTTTGATCAGTGGTTTTCACACATATATTTACCGTGGTTTTTAAGTATGTTTAAGTTATGTTATTGAGTGTTTTATTTCTTTATTCGTCATTTTATGCTTTGGTTGTATGTTTTAATGTTTTCAGACTGATATGGAGAAATCGGAGTAAATCAGTGCGAAACTCGGAGTTTTGAGGAAGTTCAGAAAACAACTTTCAGCAGGCCTCACACGGGTGGCCGTGTTGCTCAACACGGGCCGTGTCAGGAAGAGAGCTGGGAGCAAAGTTTGAGAGAAAGGAAAAACAGTGAAGCAACACGGGTGCCCGTGTTGCACAACACGGCCCGTGTTGCACATCCTGGGACTCAACAATAAAAATTAATAGGACAGGGGACCAACACGGGTGCCCGTGTTGCACAACACGGCTCGTGTTGGGTTTGACGCTGATTTCAGTGATTTTTGTGATTTTGTTCAGTGGTTTGCCTGCAAGGGTGTTTTTGGGATTTCCAACCAACTTAAGTGAGTCTGCACTATTTAGGAGGGTTTTCAAGATGAATTAGGGATCTTTTTGCCACACGAAGAATTGGAGGATTGAGAGAAGAAGCCTATGCAATTGGAGAAGAACGGAGAACTCTCATGAGCGGAAGCCATTGAAGATCAAAGTTCATCATCTCTATTGTAATGTCTTTATTTGATATCTTTGTAATTTCTTTGGATGATATGAGTAGCTAAACCCCCCAATGCTAGGGGGGTGTCCCTGATTAACATTTGTGATGATTTTGAATTCCGAATTTCAATAACATATTTCTCTTTTACATTCAATTTAATGGTATAAGGTTTTTAATGCTTTCCTCGTCGGACCAACTGGATTGATTTATGACTGACAATTAGGATTGACCTCCATTGTTAGGGTTTTTATACCATTATATTATAGTAGATATCACCTAGGACTAGGGATACCCTATAGTAACCGGATTGTTCTTGATTATAATAATACTTGATTTGATCACTAATTTCGAAGGACTTTGGGATTAGGATTTCAATGTTCAAAGGTTTGCCCACTAAGGACTTAAGAGCAAATACCCTTAAGAACCGGTAATTGATAAGTTGAACTTTGTTAATGAAACAAGGGTTCAGAATTGTTACATGTTAATGCACACACCTACCCTGGCATGTTACTCATATTTGGCTAAATCAACCTTTTTAAGTTTATTTGCAATTTAATTCGTAATCATAAAAACCAAAACCCCCAAGGCTTTTTGTTTAATTGAATTCCTACTAACTCTATAATATCACGCAGTCCTTGAGATCGATATTCGGGGAATTTTCCCTTTATTACTACAGAGGCAAAATAGTACACTTGCTATTTTACCGATCAAGTTTTTGGCGCCGTTGCCGGGGACTGCCGAAAATTATAGAGTTTTTAGATTTATTTCAATTAGAATTTTGTTGCTCTGCGACTAAAATTTTACTTTCTGAAAAAAAAAAATTATTTTATTTTTGTTCAATTCTAACTAATCTGCTCTAATCCTTGTATGCGAGGAAAGTCCTCAGCTGATTTATCTTTTGACGCAGAACCTGAAAGTTCTTTGCACGCTAGGCTTAGAAAAGCTAAACAAGCAAGACTGGCAGAGTCAACCATAGAACTCGTAATTCAAGAACCAGAAAAAGAGGAAGAAGCTTCAGATCATTCTGGTCGTTCAAATACAGGGTCAAAATCAGATACAGAGTCAGAGACAGAGACAGTTATGGGGGAACCTCAAGAAAGGCTCCTCGGAGACTATGGTGTTGTGAATACACCGGGTGGGAGACTAACAATTGTCAACCAACCGGTGAATGTTCCTAATTTTCAATTGCATCTAAGCACCATCACTCAGCTCGAAAGAAAGCCTTTCACCGGAAAGGTTAATGAAGATGCAAACAAGCACTTGCAAAGATTTTTGACCATGAGCACCACTCTGAAAATTGATGGTCATACTGAAGAAGCCAAGAAGCTAAGGATGTTTCCTTTCACCTTAGCCGAAGAGGCAGAAGACTGGTTCTATTCCCTCCCAGCGGGCAGTATCACATCGTGGGAAGAGATGGAAAAGGCCTTCTTGAATGAGTATTTTCCAGCGTCAGTCTTTCTACGAAAAAGGTATGAAATTCTGAACTTTAAGCAGAAAGAGGGTGAACCTTTGGGAGATGCCTACAAAAGATTCAAGAGGATCCTCGTAGCATGCCCAACTCATAACATGGATCATACTGAACAGATGCAAGTATTTGTTAATGGGCTCAAAATAAAGACAAAGCAGTTGATCGATACTGCAGCCGGTGGCTCAACTAATTTCTAAACAGCCACTGGTATTAAGAAGATCATTGAAGCGATAGCTGCAAATGGGCATCTAGAGTTGTATGACAGGTGTACTAACAAACCTGAGGGAATAATTGATCTGAAGTTGGAGACTTTTAAAATTCGGGTTGAAGATGCGATAGCTGCAGAAGTTGAAAAGAAATTGAAGGCTATGAATATAGGTACACAACAAGTGGCTCAAGTTCAACAAGCTCAACCTGGCAGCTGTGAAATTTGTAATGGCCCTCACCAAACTGTATACTGTGTTGCTACTCCAAAGCAGATTGAAGAAATCAAATTCCTGAGGCAAAACAATCCGTATTCTAACACCTATAATCCAGGGTGGAAGCATCATCCAAATTTTGCTTGGAAAGATCAACAACAACAAGGCACCCAGAAGGCAGAGTGGGAAGTGGCAATTGAAAGATTGGCTGGGCAGTGCTCTCAGTTCCAAGAAGAAACAAGAAATAACCACATAAACACCACCGCCTCAATTAAAAATCTGGAAGTCCAAGTGGGACAAATAGCACAACACCTCACTCTACAGGCACAAGGTACATTTCCGAGCTCAACTATGAAAAATCCGAAAGACCAAGAGAAAATAAATGTTGTCACAACAAGAAGTCAGAAAGCTGCAGATTTTGAAAAAGAAGAGGAAATAGATGACAACTTGGTCATTGAGGTAGATTTGGAAATAAGAGAGAATCCAAAAGAGCCTGAAGTTGTGGTACCATTGGTTAAGCCACTTGAAGAGAAAAATAAGAAAGATGCTAAACCGGTGATCAAGCTACCTTTCCCTTCCAGAGTGACAAAGAAAGATTCAAAAGAGAAAGACTTTGAGAAGTTTGCGGCCTTGTTTAAAAAGTTAGAAGTCAATCTCCCCTTCTTTGAAGCACTTGAGCACATGCCGTTGTATAAGAAATTTATGAAGGAGGTGATTGTGAAAAAGAGAATCGTGGGAGGAGAACCAGAAATTGCAACTGAAAAGTGTGGTATAGTCTCGCCAGCAAGGAATATCCCCATCAAAAAGAAAGATCCTGGAGCAGTGGCAATACCATGCACCATCAAGAGCAGAATCTTTAAAAAGGTACTCATTGATTCTGGTTCTAGTGTGAGTTTAATGCCGCTATCTATCTTCAAAAAGCTTGAATTGGGAAAGATAAGCGAAAGTGAGACAAAATTAAAGTTCGCTGATCACACCCATCAAGAAATCATATGGGGTAGCTGAAGATGTACTGGTGGAGGTTGATAAGTTTGTATTCCCCGTTGACTTCCACATCATGGACATTCCTGAAGATGAAGAAACTCCTATCCTTCTTGGGAGACCATTTTTGTTAACAAGTCGTTGCAACTTTGACATTGAGAAAGGGACATTAACAGTGAAATCATTTGATGAAGAAGTAACCTTGAAGATGTTAGAAGTCAAGAAACAAAGTGCAGGTGTACATGATCAAGCTTCTGTTGGTATGATCGAAAGCGAGGGAGAAGACAAAAGTCCAAAACATCTCCAAGAAAAAGTTTCAAGCATAGCCTCTCGGGTGGAACCAAATTATGTAGCTATCAAAAATCCTAAGAAGGCTAAGGAAGTCAAGAAAAAGGTGGAAAAGAAAGAGCAAGGTAAGAAGAAGAATGTGGGAAGTGAGTTGAAGATAAAAGTTGTCCATGCTTTTCATCTTCATGAGTACGTGGTTGCGGACGTGACAAGCAACAAGGTGTGGAAAAGGAAATACCCTCCATAATAAAGGGTAATGGACCGTCGAGCCATGCGACGTTAAACGAAGCGCTTTGTGGGAGGCAACCCACGGTTTTAATAATTAATTTCTCTGTTTGTTTATTTTATTTTCAGGAAATAAAAGAGGACGTCTCCGGTGAAAGCTTGGAAGTGATCATTAGAGTGCATTACCCTCTGTGAGTCACCTCTCTCAGGCTCGTTCTGAAACATTGAGGCCAATGTTTAGTTCAAGTTTGGGGGAGGCTCTTCTCTTTGCATTTTATTTTTATGTTATTTTTATGTTATTGGTATGATGTGAAACCATAAAGTGAATTCTGCCCAAATTTTGACCGAAATTTTAATTTTTGTTGAAGAAGTTTTTGATCCTAAAGAGCGATCGGGAATAGTATATAGAGATGAAGCGAGGATTGTTTGAGGACAGGAAGTGCGGAATAATGTGACAAGAAGAGGTTTGTTTAAGCGCCCTTGGTTCCCTGGAAGAGATACGAGTCTAACGTGTAGATTTGCACCATAGTACTTGTCTCCTGAGAAGTACTTATCGAGTAGTTTATTGATACAGTCTGGCATAATTCAGATTCACTTGCATGATGACTGGTTGAGAAAAAAAAAGGAGATATAAAGTTGGCACCAAATGATGAAAAGGCGGTAAAAGGCAATCGGCTCGCTAAGTTGGGTAACCCTCACCCGGTTATTCAGCCCAAAGGAGATTGAACCCCAAACGTCGTCCAAAAGGACAATATATAACTGCAAAGTTTGAAAATTTCATCGGTAATAAAAAGTAGCCAATGCTGCTAGTTTGGTGCCAGGAAAAGAAAATAAGAAGCCTTGATTCGTCTCATGCAGGTGATGATTGTTATAAGAGATGTAGTGCCTTAATATGATTGTCTGAATGAAAGAGGAGGAAAATCGGAAAGAGACTTAAGTGCAAAGCATAGTTGGAGAGGTATCCGAAACGGGAGCTTGAGGTTTAATGTGGTAACAAAACTCGTCGCGTCATGTGAATGCCGAACCAACTGTTTCTTGATCAATACAGACGGATATCTCACGTATGAACACCGTGTGCTTTGAGGGTCATTAACTTTTGTAGTTGTCGCTTGAGGTCAAGCAACGGTTTAAGTTTGGGGGAGTTTGATCAGTGGTTTTCACACATATATTTACCGTGGTTTTTAAGTATGTTTAAGTTATGTTATTGAGTGTTTTATTTCTTTATTCGTCATTTTATGCTTTGGTTGTATGTTTTAATGTTTTCAGACTGATTTGGAGAAATCGGAGTAAATCAGTGCGAAACTCGGAGTTTTGAGGAAGTTCAGAAAACAACTTTCAGCAGGCCTGACACGGGTGGCCGTGTTGCTCAACACGGGCCGTGTCAGGAAGAGAGCTGGGAGCAAAGTTTGAGAGAAAGGAAAAACAGTGAAGCAACACGGGTGCCCGTGTTGCACAACACGGCCCGTGTTGCACATCCTGGGACTCAACAATAAAAATTAATAGGACAGGGGACCAACACGGGTGCCCCTGTTGCACAACACGGCCCGTGTTGGGTTTGACGCTGATTTCAGTGATTTTTGTGATTTTGTTCAGTGGTTTGTCTGCAAGGGTGTTTTTGGGATTTCCAACCAACTTAAGTGAGTCTGCACTATTTAGGAGGGTTTTCAAGATGAATTAGGGATCTTTTTGCCACACGAAGAATTGGAGGATTGAGAGAAGAAGCCTATGCAATTGGAGAAGAACGGAGAACTCTCATGAGCGGAAGCCATTGAAGATCAAAGTTCATCATCTCTATTGTAATGTCTTTATTTGATATCTTTGTAATTTCTTTGGATGATATGAGTAGCTAAACCCCCCAATGCTAGGGGGTGTCCCTGATTAACATTTGTGATGATTTTGAATTCCGAATTTCAATAACATATTTCTCTTTTACATTCAATTTAATGGTATAAGGTTTTTAATGCTTTCCTCGTCGGACCAACTGGATTGATTTATGACTGACAATTAGGATTGACCTCCATTGTTAGGGTTTTTATACCATTATATTATAGTAGATATCACCTAGGACTAGGGATACCCTATAGTAACCGGATTGTTCTTGATTATAATAATACTTGATTTGATCACTAATTTCGAAGGACTTTGGGATTAGGATTTCAATGTTCAAAGGTTTGCCCACTAAGGACTTAGGAGCAAATACCCTTAAGAACCGGTAATTGATAAGTTGAACTTTGTTAATGAAACAAGGGTTCAGAATTGTTACATGTTAATGCACACACCTACCCTGGCATGTTACTCATATTTGGCTAAATCAACCTTTTTAAGTTTATTTGCAATTTAATTCGTAATCATAAAAACCAAAACCCCCAAGGCTTTTTGTTTAATTGAATTCCTACTAACTCTATAATATCACGCAGTCCTTGAGATCGATATTCGGGGAATTTTCCCTTTATTACTACAGAGGCAAAATAGTACACTTGCTATTTTACCGATCAAGTTTTTGGCGCCGTTGTCGGGGACTGCCGAAAATTATAGAGTTTTTAGATTTATTTCAATTAGAATTTTGTTGCTCTGCGACTAAAATTTTACTTTCTGAAAAAAAAATTATTTTATTTTTGTTCAATTCTAACTAATCTGCTCTAATCCTTGTATGCGAGGAAAGTCCTCAGCTGATTTATCTTTTGACGCAGAACCTGAAAGATCTTTGCACGCTAGGCTTAGAAAAGCTAAACAAGCAAGACTGGCAGAGTCAACCATAGAACTCGTAATTCAAGAACCAGAAAAAGAGGAAGAAGCTTCAGATCATTCTGGTCGTTCAAATACAGGGTCAAAATCAGATACAGAGTCAGAGACAGAGACAGTTATGGGGGAACCTCAAGAAAGGCTCCTCGGAGACTATGGTGTTGTGAATACACCGGGTGGGAGACTAACAATTGTCAACCAACCGGTGAATGTTCCTAATTTTCAATTGCATCCAAGCACCATCACTCAGCTCGAAAGAAAGCCTTTCACCGGAAAGGTTAATGAAGATGCAAACAAGCACTTGCAAAGATTTTTGACCATGAGCACCACTCTGAAAATTGATGGTCATACTTAAGAAGCCAAGAAGCTAAGGATGTTTCCTTTCACCTTAGCCGAAGAGGCAGAAGAGTGGTTCCATTCCCTCCCAGCGGGCAGTATCACATCGTGGGAAGAGATGGAAAAGGCCTTCTTGAATGAGTATTTTCCAGCGTCAGTCTTTCTACGAAAAAGGTATGAAATTCTGAACTTCCAGCGCCAGTCTCCCTAAGATCAATGGAATCTCAGGATCTTCTTCCATGTCTATGACAATAAAATCAACAGGATACCAAAATTTGTCAACCTTGACAAGCAAGTCTTCCGCAACTCCATGAGGATGAGCCGTGGATTTATCCGCTAATGATAACGTCATTCTTGTCGGCTTCAAATCGTTGATTCCTAATCTTCTCACCATAGACAATGGGATCAAATTAATGCTAGAACCGGTATCTACCAAACCTTTGCCTATGTGAACATTTCCAATAGACACCGGTAAGGTTACCCGCCCAGGATCATTGATTTTATCGGAGTAGTGCGTTGAATTAACGCATTACAACAAGAGCTCACCGTTACTACCTCCGGATCCAAGAATCTTCTCTTCTTAGTGATGATGTCTTTGATGAATTTTGCATACATCGGCATTTGCTCTAATGCCTCGGAAAAAGGAACATTGATTTGCAACTTGCTAAAGATGTCCAAGAACCGAGCATAGTGCTTTGCATCTTCTTTCTTTGACGGACCGGGAGGGTAAGGTAATTTCTTCACTTGAATAGAATCATCCACCTTCTTCTTTCCCTTCTCACTCACACTCAATTTTTTTCTCTCTTTTTCTACAACTTTCTCAAGAGTTTCTTTTTCCACTAATTCTTTCTCTTTCTCATTTTCAACTAAATCACCCTCAACATTTTTTTCTACTTCAATCACCCTATCTTTTTCACTCTCAACAATTTCCTCCTCAACTATCTCTCCTACACCCATATCAATATTTCTACCGCTACGAGTTAGAATTGACTTACAATGCTCACGAGGATTTTCTTGCGTAGTAGCCGGAAAAGGACCTTTGTTTTGAGCAAGTATTGCATCACTAGTATTCAATTCAAGAACTCCTGGTTTTCTTTGCGATGCACTACGGTTGTGTTGCCCTTGATGATCATTCAAAGCCATCCTATCAATGATAGCAATTGCTTCAGCAGCTGTTTTTGACATCAACGAACCACCCGCGGTAGCATCTAAAAGAGTTTTTGGTTGAGGTTGGAGTCCATTCCTAAAGATATGGATTTGAGACAATTCATCAAACCCATGACCTTTGCATTTTCTAACCATGGACTTGAACCTCTCCCATGCTTCATTGAGAGATTCATTCGAACCTTGAGAGAACACCGCAATAGAAGTTTTCGCTTCCATGAACCTATTGTGAGGAAAGAACCGATCCAAGAACTTCTCTTCTAACTCGTTCCAATTTGTCATGACATTATTTGGTTGATCAAGGTACCATTCCTTAGCTTTTCCAATTAAGGAATGAGGAAAGAGTCTCCTGAACACCTGTTCTTCTTGGTCTTCCGGAGCACCAATTGTTCCGGCGATCTCGTAGAACTTTGTTAGATGAGTAAATGGATCCTCGTGATCTGCCCCTGTGAACGGATTTTGGTATAATAATTGAAGTAACCCCGTCTTCATTTCGGAGTTTCTTCCATTGGCCTGATCACGAGCAAATTGTGCATTGAGACGAGGGCTGTTAACACATGGCCCTCGAGGTGGAGGATCCGCAGCCATTTCTTCCTCAACCAAGTTTTCAACCGGAGTTGAAGAAGAAGATGCTTCTTGTTGTTGTCTTCTTTCCCTAGCTAGTTGTCTCCTCCTACGAGTTTTGCTATTCTCTCTACGAGCAGTCCTCTCAATCTCAGGATCAAAAAGGAGTTGATCTGCAGGCATACGTCCTCGCATAAACTGTAATCTGAAAAACTAACCAAGCAAATTAACAAACACAAGGAAAATAAATTTAGAAACAAGATATTAATTATAAGACTCAATACAAAACAAACTATTGCAATGCTTGCAATATCTAAACAACAATCCCCGGCAACGGCGCCATTTTGTTGAAAGAATATTGTGGTGTACTTTTCGTTTATATCGTATCCACATGGATTATTGCGATATCACCGCCGTTCTATAGCCTATTTTGTCTTGAGTTAATGTTACTTTAGTTTTAGGTTTGCAAAAGGTCATTCAATCACTTTAGTAGCAAAGAGTAAATTAATGAAGGTTCTAAGTTAAAGAAAATGCATCAAGATTCGATTTCATCGACCTAAGTTTGTATGTTTCCTTATAAATATATGCTTATGAACTTGCTAACGATCAATATAATTACGTATCGACACCTATATCGTCCGTGTCCGCAACGATATAGCTAGATTTACCGTATTGTTTAACCGACGATTTCTCCACCGTTTAAACAATACAAATAACGTTTTAAAACCGATACTTAGTAAACATCAAACTCTAAATCCATGTCTGCAACTTATAGTTTGAAAGATGATGAGTTAGGTCTAGATACAAACATTGATGTCTCAAACATTTATACCAAAGAAAAAGCTTTAATAAACAAACTAAACCATCTATATTGATAATCACTTGTTCATACACATATATTCACAAGAAAAACATACAAAAGGCTAGGAAGATTACATCTTATCTTGATACAAAAGGGATTTAGCTATCCATGAGAATGGTAGCTTGCACAAGAAGGAAAGGATGAAGATCAACAAGCATCAAAGGCGATTAATCGACGATCAAGGCTTCCAATCTTCAAATCTATGTTTGCTACAGTGTATTATGCTCTTGTTTCTCTCTAAAATATCTCTACCTACTACTCAAAGTGATTTGGCCCCTAATCAAATAAACAAAGTTTCGCAGGCCGCGCTTAGCGCGGTGCAGCCCGCTAAGCGCGCCATCAAAAATTGCTTAAACCGCCCAACCGCGCTAAGCGGGCTCCAGACCTCGCTTAGCGCGGAACTCTCTGCCAGAACTTCCTTCTTTTCTTCAAAACCGCGCTTAGCGGGCTCAACCTCGCTTAGCGCGCTACCTCTTTTCAGCAATCTTTGGCTTTGGTCTTGGAACATCTTCAAGGTCCTTTTTCCATGGTCCAAGCTTCCAATTATCTAAAGAAAACTACAAAATCCAACATAGATTGCAAAGATAAGAACTATTCAACAATAATATAAATATAAGAATAAATATATACCAAATGATAATAAAATACTACTATTAACCACAAAAAGACTTGAAAGTTACCAAAAATTACCTAAGATATTTACACAAATTGGTAACTAACAATTAGCACCCCTCACGTCTGTCGTACTCGACGGGATCCACTCTTGTTCCTTACAATCTAAGGGTGTAAAACTAAAAGTCTAAAGCTTAATGCTAAAAGGGAATGCATACAAAAGAAAGAGAAAAAATACAGGAAAAAGAAGGAAATATTTACAAAATTTTGCTCGTTTAGGCCCCGCGACCTTATGCTTATGCATCCCTTTTATGGAATCAGAGCGCCGTAGTTTGGCTCAAAAGTTTCTGTTTGTGTTTTTTAATTGAACAATGTTAACTTCAACATTCTACTGCCGCTCTACATTTGAACCACACAAAAGATTATAGTTCTCATCACATTTATTAGGTGTTTTATGTATTTTGTTGGATATCTTTTAAGGGAAAGATTTGTGACTTGAACCACACCAAAGACTATGAACGAAAGAAGAATGAGCTAGGGACTACTCCCGCTCACTCTTTTCCATTACTTAAGGCTCCTGGTAGTGTGATTCTAATCTTTATTTAAGTATTTTGAAGGTTGAAAAGAAAAAGAAAATATGGACTAATCAAAAGGGGGGACTAAAGAGTCATAGAGTTGTCATGCTTGGATAGAATCCTAAGATCTAGTTACTTATCTTGCACAAGATGAAGTCAACTCCTAAGGGAAAATGGAAAATAAACATCAAACAAGAGACAAGCAAGGATAAACAACAAGTAAGCTCAAGGAAGCAACCACACACATATGTACTCAAGACACAATCAAACATAAGATCAAGCATACAAGGTTAATCAATAAGTAGGCTTAAAACAAAACAATGAATGTGTGCTCAAGACACAAACAAACTTAAAGTGATGCAAGGATAAACAACATGCATACTCTAAGTAACAAGCACTAATGTGTACTAAAGACCCTATACAAGAAGTAGGCAAGAATAAACAACAAGCATACTTCAAGTAAACAAACGTTAATGTGTGCTAAAGACGCAAAATCAATCAATAAGTAGGCAACGGTAAACTACATGCATACTTAAATGATTAAGCACACCCAAGTCATCTCTTAGTACTAAAGACATAAGAGAATCATCCTAGAGACCTCTCACAAGGTATACATCTATGCCAAAGGATGTCTTCTTAAACACATACCAAAGATGGAAGCAGAATCAAGATGCACACACATGTCAGACTAAGTCAAACACAAACAAACACAACAAATGAATAGTGCTAAAGACTAAGTCAAGAAGAAAGAGATGTTATGAATTAAGACGATGCCTCAAGCCACACTAACTTGGACTACAAGTCACTTCAAGATCAATAGTAAAAGAGATGCAAAAATTGTCATAAGAGGTAATGCACACAAGGAAAAACTCAAATAAACTATGCACATCAAACATGTCATCCACAAAGGGAATCACCCATCAAAGAAGCAAGAAAATATGTTATACTACTTGAAAAGGAAGTAGTAAACCATCAAATAAACATCCATATGAATCATGAATGTTAAAGGAATCATTAGCAACACAAGATAGGAACCATACTAGTTAAACTAGCCACACAATTGTCAACATCTTCCACTAAAGGGAATCATGTGTTAAATTAAAAGAAGGAGAAGAGGAAGATCTAAAGCTAACACACAAGACAAGATAACACAAGTCAAATAACAAACCAAACACGGCTCAGTGATCTTTAAAAGATCTCACCTCACAACAAGTTTGAAAACAAAGTGAAGTAAACAAACATATAACTCAGAACTTGCATCACAAGAAAGAATTAGCAACTAGGTGATAATGTAAGATAAAGAGAGCAAATAAAATGATCAAGATGACTCAAGTTCAGTAGCTAAGACATGCCCACAAATATCTATCTTGGGACAACATTCAAGAAAGGAATTTGTCCTCAAGACACTAAACTAGCTAGTAAGAACACCAAAACAATCTTCAAAAAGAGTTGACTTGCAAAGCAAGCAAGAAGAAAAGAATAAATGAAATTAATTCATAATTCAAAACCATATGAAATCACACTTCAAATAATCAAGTCAAATGTGGATCCTCAACCCTAGAGGTCTCACCAATAAATGAAAAAGGAACAAGGTGGGAGAAAACAAACTATGGCTCCTAAATTGTCACCATGTTGAATTGATAATCAAGTATCAATTAAGGATAAAAGGAGAGAGGCACAAGAGGCCTTATATCTTTAGAAATCAGAAGTTAAAACATAATTAAACTTATGGATCATATGCCTTAAAGGCTCACCATGACATAACAAACAAGCTAAGTAGGCATAAGGATGAATCACAAACAAGGTGAAGGGTCAAAGTAAACAAAAGGAGATCAAATGTCTCTCAAGTCTTTGGAAGACTATCCTTGAGCTTATCATACCTCAAATACTCATTGTAACCAAAAGAAGTTAGAACAAAAGATTACAACTAAGTCAAAAAGGGATTCAAAACTCAAACAAATTCTATGCTCAAGGCAAAAACCAAATGATCAACCTAAAATTTCTAATAAATGAAAACAAGTTGACATATACTTAGAGTATTCAAATGATCACAAAATACCCAAAAATTAGCCTTAAATTATGTCCATAAGTTTCAAAATAAAACTTGACTAATTACACTAGGCAAAAAGGGACATGTTCACTTCAAAAATATATAAAAAAAAAAGGTAAAAGACCTATAAATTCAAACCCATTTAAATTAAAAATCTTTGATATGTAAAAAAAAGTCAAAAACAAGACTTAGAGCTCTTGGATTTACAAGGAAAGCGGCAAATGATTCACAAACACAAAAATTAGCTACCAAAGTGTCTCAATTAGAGTTGTTTAACTAAATAAAGTATGAAAAATATTAAAACAAAACATAAAATTCCACTAAAAATGTTCTTATCATCTTGACTCATCCAAGAACATTAAAAAAATTGATTTTTAGAAGCAAATGAAAATGATTTTTGGATGTAAACAATGCAAAGGATCAATCAAAACCCTAAATTTGGAGAGATCAACTATAATATTGAATTACCAAAGTTAAAATTCCAATAAATTTAATCCAGGACCAACAAAATTATATAAAATTCTAAGGATCAATGGAAAATATTTTTTCATAATTTTTGGATCAGAGAAACATAAAAAATAAAATTAAAAAATAAAAACTACAAGAAATGACACATTTAATCATAAAATCATAATTAATTGTCAAAACGAATTAAAGGTGAAATTAAAATTTACAGAAAATTAAATAAGGTATTAAAGTACGATCATAAATTTTTGTTGGAATTTGGTTATAAACAGAAGTATTTTTTTTTAAAAAGGAAAAGAAAACGAAAGTTAAAGGATTTAAAGAAAAAAAAAGTGATAACTTAAATGCATGTAACAAAATTAATTGGTCACTCTCATTTAAGTGACTAAATAACAAAAGCAAAAACCTGCACCAATAACAAAGTGACACGGCAGCGCCCCTCCGTCATAATAAAGACAAAAATGCATTCTTCCAATCATGTGATGACACGTAGTCATCCTATTCATGGAGCAAAACAAAAAAAGTGGAACTATAAACTACTCCATCCGTCTCATAATAAGTGTCTTATTTGCATTTTTTTGTTGTCTCAAATTAATTGTCCATTTACAATTCCAATGCATCAATCATTATTATTTTTTCACTATTATACCCCTATTTATTAGCTTTCACGTTATTCAACTACTATTAATAGGGGTATTCTAGTAAATGACATTAACTTTTTTACTAAAACCAACACATTCAATCATTTTCTTAAAAACCGCGCATTGTTCAAATAAGACATTTATTATGAGACGGAGGGAGTATAAATAAGAGTGGAAATAGGCCGGGCCGATAACAGGAGCCTACAGAGGCTCAGGTCAGGCGAAACATTTTTTTTAATTAGAAAAGACCTAGCTTTTTTATAAGATGAGAACACTTAATGAACATTGTTTACATAAGTTATATTGAACAAATAGTATTACATAACTTATGCTATTTGATAAGTTAAAATTAACTTATCCTATTTGATAAGTTAAAATAAGTCAATGCAAACAAATTTTTAGTCTTTTGGTCTTTTAGTTAGTTATTTTATTTAAATATTATTTTAATTGTTTATTTACATATGTCTAAAACAAATAGACTTTTATGTAGGTTAACAGGCTAACCAGGCATTCGAAAAGGCCAAACGACCGACTAAAGATCAGACTTAGGCTTCGATTTTTTAATAGGCCAGTCTTAAGCTTGGCAAAGCCTAACTCGACACAGCCTATTTTCACCCCTAATTCCAAACAAATTTCAATCAAACTTTAAACAATCATAACTTATCCATTTCTCCATGAAATTCAAAAGTATAAAAACCAAAATTGATCTCTGAAACGAGAGGATCACTGTGGTACCAAGTAGAGTTCAAAAATATGCTTCTATCATAAATAAAAGTGAACAACAAGCATGTTAATTGAGTGTTATATAATTGAAACTTTTTTTTACATGTTTTTCTTCGTTGTGTTAAAGATTACTTGTATAAAAGCATTTTCTTTCTCATTGTTGTGAGTCTTATGCTTAGTGTATGTAGCATCTTTACCCCATTAATTTTTTTTTTAAAATCTTTATATCATTAATAAAATTAGGATGAATATTAATTGCACTACCTTGTTGTTTTCATATCTTGATTCGTCGCTAAATTCATAGTCATTTGAGAATTATGAATTTCACATTCTTGAGGTACTTACTCTTGTTCTTCTATCGCATGATAGTAATTTTTTCAACAATTTGGCATAAATATAATGAAGGAACTTGTAAATGCTCAACCAGATCCATAGTATCATCTAAATTTTTTGTATAGCCTCATCCACAAGCGGCTCTCCCTCTATAATAATTTTTTTTTATTTTCTTTATAGTTCATTTATTATTGTTGTAATAAATATTCTACCCGGTGATTACATTTTACTGGAACATAAAGTGTCATCTTTGTTATGTTTTCCTTCCTTAGCTTTGTAACATTTTTTGCACGACGATATTCTAATGGGTGATCGATAATATAAAAAAGAATATGGTGAAAGGAGTGTTTCGTACTCTACATACACATTAAAAGCATAAATATCCCTTTCAACAGGGAGGAAATTGGACATGAACTCTTACAAATCAAGATCCACAAAAATTCTATCATAATATCCAAAAAAAAAAATCTACTATCAGTTGCTTCATCTAATCTAATGCTAGAAGGACATCAATACCTCTTACGATTGAAAAAAGAATTTTAGTATTTTTTTAAAACAAAATCGGGTTGAAGTCTAATGTCTAGAGGAATGGGCGAAGGAGATCCGAAGACTGAGTCCACAACCCTATTGTAAAGATCCTCCTACGATCCTCATTAGACAAAAGTGAAAAAAAAAAACACTTACCAATAGATGGGATCCCACAAGAAATACTGCAATTTGCCAGGGGTTAAACCCCTCACTAAAGGCAAAACCCCTCACAAATGCACAAATTGCGAGGGGACTACTCCCCTAGCAAAACAGGGGGTCGCAAATCCATTACCGAGGGGCTTACAACTTCGCTAAATTGCTAGGGGCTTCCCCCCTCGCTAAATGCAAAGTCAATAATCTCCTCTGCACGTTACAGTCGTAGGCACCAGCTAGCAGTCTGCAAGGAGCAGACTGCGTCAGATATTTTGCTTGGGGATAAGCCCCTCGCAAAATGCAACATTTAATTTTTTTGCTTGGGGATAAACCCCTCGCAAAAAGCAGCATGTAATTGAAAAAATATATAATTTTCAAAATCATATATAACAATTCAAATATATATATAATTATAATATAATTTAAATTAATATATATATATATATATATATATAATAATTCAAATTAAAACAAAATTATTATAATACATATAATAATTAATATTTAAGCAAATATAATAAAAATGAAACACCATACAAAATTACGATAATATTTAATAATAAGTTCAAAATAGTTAACATAAATTGTTCCATACAAATTAAAATAAACTTAAATATGTAAATTTAATTATTCCCCCCATCTTGTTCCTCCTCTTCTTCATCAACTCCTCCATATCCACTAGTTCCTCCAAATCCACCACCCATATTTTGAGAAGCAAAAAATTGATCAAACCTTTGAGACCACTCATTTGCAATTCGCATTGCTTCTTGATACTCTTGTGCCTGCCTCCTCATTTCTTCCTAAAATTCTCTCCTCATTTCTTCCCGTAATTCTCTTTCTCTTCTTTGCATTTCCTCCTGCATCTCCAATTGTTTTCTCTTCATCTCTTCAATTTCCAAATTTCTTGCTGCTACTTGTTGTGCTGCCTCAGTATTTGCCAAGTTTCTCACAGTTTCAAGCATTTCGGCGGTTAATATAGGTGGAGTGGATGATCCTTCTCCATCAGCATATCTCATTTTGAAATCTCTGATAACTTTAGGGCAAGTTCTTTATCAAAATTCTCCTATAAAAAAATTAAATGTTATCATGATTCAAAAAAACTATGTACATATAAAAGAAATAAATAA
This sequence comes from Vicia villosa, assembly GCF_029867415.1. Taxonomy (NCBI): domain Eukaryota; kingdom Viridiplantae; phylum Streptophyta; class Magnoliopsida; order Fabales; family Fabaceae; genus Vicia; species Vicia villosa. The sequence continues at coordinate 56,418,827 of NC_081180.1, forward strand.
GATATCTTTGATATAAAAATAACTTGTGTGATTTTTGCGCGCTCGTCAATAAACTCTCCATTTCTCTTGAGATGAGTCCCCATGTGGAGCTCATTAAGAAGTGGAGTTCTGCCTAATTCTTCACGCTAAATAAGTAAAAAAAATTAATTATACATAATGCAACATTTAAATAATAGATTTAATAAAAAATTAATAAATTTATGTACCATCCTTCGCGCAACTTCAGCCACACTAATACTTCCTGCTGCGTAGTTGCAGCCATCAACTTTAGATGCTTTATTTTTCTTTGCCTGCTCTGATATTTCCTTAAACATATCAGAATTCCAATGATCAATAAGCTTTGGTAATATATCTTCTCCTATCCAACGTGGACGTGTCCCTTTTGCTTCCCATTTGAGTCTAACATTCCTCATGGTATCAGAAAACCGAGCAGCACATTTTGAGTGAAAGTTTTCTTTAATCGCGGCCTCATCTCTAACATCCCAAATACATTGCTCCTACATTGTTGTATGAATTTAAAAATATTAAATTAAGTAGAATCATGAATATCACAAAAATTAAAAAGGAAATGTCAAAATGAATAAGTAAATTATACCTGAAATGCCTGAAACCATTTTTCCTTATCATCTTCATGTACAGCTCCATAAGACGGCCAAAATTGTGTGTACTTCTCTTTATTAATATTTGTTATGATCGATACTGCCTGATGTGAGGGAACAATTCTAAACAACAAAAATCTTGAGTTAGTATTGATTAAATAAAACTCATTTAAAATATAATATAAAAACACAAAAACTTACGATCCTGCATCGGGATAAATGATTAGTCTTCCCTCATGATACTTAATTTTTTGAGTCGTATTTTTCTTCAAAATACGCTTCCTCTTCGTTTGCTCCTCAGCACTAGTATCTCCAGGAGCGTTGGTATCTCCAGGAGCACTGGTATCTCCAGGAGCACTGGTATCAGGTATCATCCTCTGAAGGAATAGGTAATGGCATGCTACTAGATCCACCTGTCTCCATATGCATGGGTAATGGCATGCTAAATCCACCTGTCTCCATAGGAAAATATGTGGGGTAAGAGTATCCAGGAGGACAAAAAAAACCTGATCCAGGGGGCATGGATAGTAATCCAGTGAAAGATCCAGACATGGGCGGTGTAGGATGCATAGGCGGTGTAGGATGCATAGGCTGTGGAGTAGAGCATGGCATAGGAACGAACATATCCGAGTTAGGAACCTCCTCTACAATGAATCTGGTGCGACGAGGCTTTTGTTGACCTTTACCTTTTTCATCTTTTTTGGGTGGCATTTTTTCCTGTTACACAAGATAATATTTGAAAGATAATATTGCACAAGATAATATTATCAAGTTAATATTACATAAGATGATATTTGAAAGTTAATATTGCACAAGATAATATTTGAAATTTAATATTACACAAGATAATATTTGAAAGTTAATATTGCACAAGATAATATTTAAAAGTTAATATTACACAAGATAATATTACATATTCAATTTATTCATCATCATAATCTTCGTTGTCTTCATCGCATATGATATTATTGTCTTCAGCCTCTCCTAGCTCTTCATGGTCTTCTTCCATAGGATTTGTTGACAATAAGTTACTTGCGTCAACTTGTTGACCCTCAACTGCAGTATCACACAAACTTACAATCTCCTCAATTTCAATTACCTCATTAACAGGTGAAATCTCATCATGTTGGTATGCAACATCTTCCATTAACTCATCAGTCTCAATGTGACCCATTGGGTTGGACTTGATTACAACACACCATTCTCGTTTGCGTGGGGTAATTGAAGGATAAGGTACATAATAAACTTGCCTAACATTATGTGCCATAATGAAAGGGTCATACTCTTTGTACTTTCTATCTCTTCAAATCTCAACAGTGTTATACTTTTTATCAATTTTTGTTCCTCTAAAAGATGGATCATACCAATCACAGTAAAATAAGACAACTTTATTTTCTGAGTCCATATAATTATAAACCAACTCGTAAATATGTGTGATAACCCCATAGAAGTCGTCCTCACCACCCTCTGTAACTCCTTTTACGACTACACCACTGTTTACGGTTTTCTTCCCTACACTCCATTCCTCAGTGTGAAATTTGTAACCGTTAACAAAATATGTGTGCCATTCATTTACACGTTGACTAGGGCCTTCAGACAAATTTCGCAAATGTATTAAGTCAGGACTTAGTGTAACAATACATGATAATTGCTGCTTAAACCATGTTGGAAAATAGGCATGTGTGTAACCAGTCGATGGTTGTTCGCCTGTGCTTTTATTACATACAATAAAATTATATTCAATATTTGTGTTTTTCTAAACATGTATAAACTATATACTTGTTTTTAGTCCTAAAAAATATTTGTTTCTAAAAAAATATTTTGTTTTTAAAACATACAATAAACTATCAAATATATATATATATATATATATATATATATATATATATATATATATATATATATATATATATATATATATATATATATATATATATTATAATAAACTATCAAATATAATTCTAATTTCAAAAGTACAAAATTTATAAACTGTTTTTTTTATATAATAATATTAACTATACAAAATTTTTATACCGTTTTTTTAAATACTTATTGTTTTTAATGCATACTATTTTCAAATATAATTTTAATTTCAAAAGTACAAAATTTATAAACAGTTTTTTTGATATAATATTATTAACAATACAAAATTTTTATACTGTTTTTTTAAATACTTATTGTATTTAATGCATACTATTTTGAAATACATACTATTTTTATATTATTATACTGTTTTTTAAATATATACAGTTTTTAAACTATTATATACCATTTTAAATATACTGTTTTTAAATTAAAATTTTACTGTTATTATTTTTATAATATATAAAACACGTTTTTTAAATATACTGGTTTTATAAAATATACTATTTTTAAATAATATTTTTTATTTAATATATAAATACTGTTTTCTAAATAAAGATTATACAATTTACTAACACACATAAAAATATACCAAACATAATCTTATTTTTAATACTAAACATAAATTTTATTATTTATATTGATACTGCATTTAAACTATTAATTTAAAAAATCAGCAAAATATATTATTCTTCACATCAATAAATATGTTATTTTTTAAAATAAATAAACTGTAATTATGATATTAAATTCGAAAAAATTAAATAAAAAAATTTAAACACGTACAAAAAATATATAAACTGTAATCTAAACAGATAGAAAATTTATATATAACAACATACCCAATATATATATATATATATATATATATATATATATATATATATATATATATATATATATATATATATATATATATATATATATATATATATATATATACACTTCCATCATAAACACATATAAAAAAATTTTAAAAAATTTATGTGTACCTTAATTGAAGATAACTTGTAGACTGAAGACCCTTCAAAATATCAGAGTTTTCTTCCAAGATTTTTTCTTCTATAAATCAATTGTTGTATAAAAAAACAAAATTAGATTATATAGTAAATCAAAAATAATGTATAATATTACTTAGAGGAAGTAGAGGAGAATTTTTACCTTAAAAGTATAGGGTTGTTGGTTGAGATGAATGAGATTGTGAAGATTTGAGATGAATGGGGTTGTGAGGAGTTGAGAGGAATGGGGATTTTTGTTAAAGGAAGAAGAAGATATATGGGTTTAAAATGGGTGTAACATTCGGTAACAGAGAAGAATTCAATGCGTGCAGATGAGACTCAGAATCAGCGAGGGGCAGCCCCCCGGAAATAAAACGGTCAAACTAGGCGTGAGGGTACCCCTCGCAAAATGCACATTGGAAATAGAGTCTGCACGCGCAGTCTGCTTGCGCCAGTTGATGAGACAGTGCTGTCTTTTTTTCGAGGGGCTACCCCTCGCTAAAGTCTGTACTTTTTTTCCTTGGGGTTGACCCCTCGCTAAATGCTGCACTAGCTGACGAATAAATTTTCTTCTTGGCGCCACTTTCCTTTGCTTGGGGTATTCCCTCGCAATGCAGATTTTCAAAATAAAAAATTTCCCTCTTCTTCTATTTGCGAGGGGTCTCCCCTAGGTATGAGAATTTTTTTTTTTTTAAATTGTGTTTTGCGAGGGGCTTAACCCCAAGCAACGTCATTTATTTGCGTGGGGCTTAACCCCTGGCTAATTCCCCTGGCTATTCTAAGGATTTCTTGTAGTGGGAGAGACCATTTTATCTAGAACATTTCAATGAATATTTAACTTTTCATGCAATGCATTAATTAATGGAAAAGATTCTCTTTTATTTAATATTATCCTTCCATGAAAGAAATTTTTGCAGATATTAAGACCATCAAACATATTCATCTTTGAAAATTTGTATAGCTACTGCATTCCCTTTAAAACAAGGCATTAGCTGTTGGCTTAAAGATATGTCACAAGTGTTCTCCAAAATTTATTTGAATGTCTTCAAAACCGAATCATAAGTCTTTAATGAAATTGAATTAAAAATAATTTGTTGAATTTGTAAACAAGACAACAAAAGGTTGCAAGTTGCACCTCCCATCATCAAGGGATTTCATATTGCACTTTTGAAATACGTTAATTTGTAAATAATTTTAGAATGAGAAGACAAATAAATGTCTAAAAGCTAATATAGTGCAAACGCAATATCTATTCACTTCTTGCTCCGAAGACCTCATATATGAAAGTCATCTATTTCTCGACAGAAAATAAAAAATAAATAAAAAAAATAAAAAACTCTAAGATTGTATGATGGATCTAGAAAAATAACGTAACCACTCATTAGCAATTGTTTAATAAAAAAACCAATATGCAAATGGAGGGAGTTCTTGTTGACAAAATATATTGACCATGATTCTGTAAGATAACATCACATGATAAATTTCTTGCCTAAAAGAAAATCACATGCCATATATTCCACATTCCCAACTCGAGGGAGGCACGTGTAAGAGTATAGATAATAATTAGATACCATTGTAGCTTGATTTGTATTTTCTTTGACTAGCTGTATTGTGTCTCCATCTGTTATACACATTTCAAGAAACCAAAATTATCCTCACGTGTTTTCTTCATTGAATTAATTAACATATCTTGGGTAATGTTCGATATGGGACTGTAGCTAATGGCCGTTGAGAAATTGAACTACTTCCTGCTATATTCTGCTATAATAAAGAGCAAACATGGGTGCGAAATTCTGAATTCCCATAAGCTAAGAGTGAAGTCTCAATCTTCTTTGTTGCTCTCTTTCTGTTAAACGTTGTCACAATGGAGACACAAATGAACATATCAGCAGACAGTAGCTGGTTATCTGATTTGGTAAGGAATTCAAAGCAATTCATTTTTCCTTTTTTTCCTTAATAAAAAAAATTGAGTTGTTTTTATAGAACTATTGTTTACGTCTTGCAGGAAATGGTTGATGAGGACTGCAACTTGAACTTGAACTTGAACTTGCTTGAAGGCAATGATGAAGAAGAGTTTCTATCACATGATATAGCTAGTGTCTTTGCCTTTGAGGAGCAGAGAGAGAATTTGCAACAATGTTTAAATACCGAATGCATTTCGACAACTCTGAGCGAAACATTTACGGAAGAAACAAGTTTTGAGTCTTTAGATAACTTTGATTTTGATTTTGAGAAACCAAATAAACAGATGAAAATATTGGATCAAAGTGAGAATGATAACATCACTGATAACTTTTCATTAAAAAGTGCAACATCACAGTCCTCTTATCAGTTGCCTCAGATCTTGTCTTTTGAAAATCCAAACCCAGCAGAGTTTTATGGGTATGATCAAAATCAGAAGGAAACAGTGACTTCGGAGTCATTGGGAAACAGAAATTTTCCATCTCAGAAGTCTAAAGGGTATTCAAAAGCATCACGAGATAGGAGGTCTCCAGCTCACAAAAAAGATCACATTATGGCAGAGAGAAAGAGAAGAGAGATGCTCAGCCAAAGCTTCATTGCTCTGGCTGCTCTCATTCCGGACTTAAAGAAGGTATGTAATATTTGTGTTATTGTCATCTATTTAGCATATTCTATTCTCCACTTCAAATTGAAGAAATGTTTGGTGTCTGAAGTATATACTAACATTATATTTGAGTCTCATATTGGTATGGTTGTAAATTGCTATTGCGTGTGTTGGGATTGTAATTATTGTAGTCGTTGCAATGCCCATTGCATTTGTTGCAATGTGAATTTTAATTAGAAGGTGTTTAAAATATACACTTAAACAATATTTGATGTTAAGATTTTTTCCATTAACTAAACTGAGTGTTTGAGTTCTGAAATTTTGAAATTTGATTAAAATACTTGAAGAAGCATAGACAAAATTGCGTAGTGATTTCTTATGAAGCAAATGCATTTTAAGAAAGCGTGTCACAGTGTTTGGCACGTGTCAGTATCCGACATTTAAATCACACTTGTATAACATGTATTGAAAAAATCAGACTAGGATCTAGAGTTTTTTTTTCTTGTTTACTTCAACACTCTAAAAACTTGTATAACATGTATTGAAAAAATAGACTAGTATCTAGAGTTTTTTTTCTCTTTACTTCAACACTCTAAAAATCGATCTCCGACACTCATATGACACCCACACAACAGTTGTCGGACAATTTAGACAAGTATTGATTATAATATTTGTAATTATTTTAATAATAGATGTATAAATGAAGTTCAAATAATTGAGAAAATAGGTGATGCAGTGACAGTGTAAAATAGTTTACACTGTTAACCAATTACAACCATGTATCTAATTAAAACACTTTTATTTTTGAAAAAATTTAATGACATGGCAAATTGGTGGTTGTTTATTGGATGACAGTGTAAAACTATTTAACACTGTCAGTGCATATCCATTAAACCCCCAATTAATATTATATACGTAGCCGTGTTGATGTCTTATATTATTAAGATTATTGATGTCGTTGTGCTGTCTGTCTCATGTTGTGTTCCAGTGACCGTGTCGAAATATGTGTTTCATAGGTATTTTTATTGGCAGTCGGACGCATAGTTATATTTTGCATCGCAATTGCGGTTTGATGATTTTTGCTAAGACAACCGCACTACAATTTAAAACTATGGTTATGAGACTATGGTAACTGTGCATATTTTGCAAGGTTTTAAAATATGGTATGATACCGTAAAAACGACTGCGATAAAAGAGTAATGGAATGTGTCAATCCATTATTCACCGTTTTTATGTTGAAGACTAAAAGCTGTAATGACCGCAACAGAACACTTTAATAATTGTGAAACGCCGCTAGCGCACCGTTACGGACGCAGAAATTTCATAATATAGAAAATATTCACAACAGGATGACCGCAACCCCGCAACCCAATATAGAAAATATTCACAACACGATGACCGCAACCCGTACCGACGAAAATGATAATCCATCAACACAACACTTACTGCTAAGTTACTTTCACTAATTACTAATTATGTGCAAATTCTGTTAATTAGATGGACAAGGCTTCGATATTAGCAGAGACAATCAAATACGTCAAAGAGCTTCAGGAGCGTTTGAAGATTTTAGAACAGAAGGAAAAGAACCCAAAGGCAGATCAGTCGACGGTCACTCCGATCAAACCAAAGGTTAATAACGACGAGCATTACTCATCAACTGATGAGAGTACTGAAACTGAAAGTGCTGCTGATGGTTCTCCCACTGAATCTCTCTTCAAGGTGGAAGCAAAAGTTTCAGAGCAACACATGTTGATTCGGATCCACTGCCAAAAGCATAATGGTCTTCTTGTTAAAATCATCTCCAAGATTCAAAGTTTTGAATTATTTGTAGTCAATAACAGCGTTTTAGCCTTTGGAGATTCTATCCTCGACATTACCATCATTGCTGAGGTAAAGGATAGAAGACTCATAATCTATTTTTCACTAGTTCTTTCTTTATATTACCACTCATTTTTGGTCACTGCATTGTTTGTATTTGAAAGTCAATTTTATATTATTGTATAGATTGGTGAAGGCTACAACTTGACTGTAAAGGAACTCGTCCACAACATACGTATGGCCGCATTGAAGTTTATGTCAACGTAACAACATGAAGAAGGCAGGAGTGCTGTTGTGGGAGAACTAATTATGTAGTTAAGCTCACTACTCATAGTTGAGTTTGTTTAAATTAATAAATAATATTGGCATAGCAATATGATAGATCTATGATGAGAGAACCAATAATGATTGTTTGAGGTACTTTTCTATGGAGCCAAATTGCTCTAATGCATTTAAGTATCATCTAAACAATCTTAATCAATTTTAATTTTATTTTGATTAAGATTGCAATAAACAATTTATATTTGGTCCTATAAATTTATATTTTATTCACCATATTATATTTATTTTTTTCAGCTTATTATTATTTTCTGGAACAATAAAAATATTATACATTTATATAATAAAATTTATATCAGTATTATAAAAAAAATAATAATAATATTTAAACAAATCACGAAAGTAAAAAATAAATACTTCAATATTAATCCGTATACTTTTTTTTTTAATTCACTATCAACCTAATTTTTAATCATTTAACAAAATGTTCATTTTACCAAATAATATCATGTAACTCTTAAAAATCGTTGAATTTTCATCATAACACTTCCCACATTTTTATAACAAAATCGTTCAACATCCTAACATCGGTGTTACAGACTTTTGTCAACTTGATCATCATCGTGGCACCTCTAAAATTTCTTGTATTCTTAGTCTTAATAGAGGTGGTTGTAGGAGAGGTGGTGGTTGAATCGTCCATCTCTGTTTAAACAACAACAACGATAATAAATATTTTACTTAACACAACATCTACACTTCCTAAGAGCACTTCATAAATATAGCCTCGTAATCATTTAATTATCACAATATTGACATAGAAATCTAAGAACACTTTTTAAGAATAGCCTCAACAAAGACACCTAATGTGAGATTCATAGTATATATTGTATGTTATACCTAACTGTCATACCCCAATTTTTGACCCTAAGATCATACATTGGTTGCATCTTAATCATCAATCAAGAGCACCATTGTGAGGTTCTATTTTTGATACCATGATTATCTATGAGGGGAATCATCAAGCGCTTCTAGCTTTTAATTTGTTTTATACTAACCAAAATCCAAAAATATGTATTTTGTCTCTTTTGTTTATATTTTACTGGTAAAAGATCGGGCAAAAATCAAAACAGTGCAACAAAACAAATTTTTGAAAATTTGGTTGTGGAAATCGATTTACCCATATGGGAAATCGATTTCTTGAAACGAAATTTGAAAAAAAGAGGGAAGCATGACGTCATTTTGGCACCAAACACATTTTCCTTGATTATTCTTTACCATTTACCAATATTCCACCTCACCACATATTAATTTCCTTCATTAATCTCACTTTAACCCCATTTTACCATTTTTAACACAAATTAATTATCAATTGCACAATTACCAAATTGCCCACACCTCTCTCTCCAATTCTATAAATAGAGGCCTTCACCTCTTCATTTTACAAGCTTGAAGAGCCAAACAAACTCTTGCAATTTCTCTCCTCATCCCTACCAAATTCACCAAAGCTCTTTCTTCTTTCCTAAAGTTAATGAGTTACATCTTGAACCTCACTAACTTTGAGCTAAACCATCATCCATCTCACTTTTTTCTTCAATTGTTGAGAGATCAAGACTTGTGTTGGTTGTTCTTGAAGTGGATCTAAGTTTTGTGCAAGAATTGGTAAATTTCTACATCCTTTTTCATCTTTCACAATGTGATTCTTTTGTGCTTGTGTGTGATGCATCTTTGATGCTATATTGGTGACATTTGGTGAAGAATTGATGGAAAATTCGTGTACATTGATATATGAGATCATAAGGTGTTTGTGTTATTGTTTGAACAAGGTTTCATGCTTCTATTTGCTGATTTTTGAAAAACTGCGCGCAGGAAATTGATTTCCTACAGAGGGAAATCGATTTCCACTCTGTTTTTTGCGCCAGATTTGAAATCTGCACTCAGGAAATCGATTTCCTATAGAGGTAAATCGATTTCCACTGAGGCAGAATGTTTTTTTTGTGTTTTTATGCTTGTTTTGCCTTATTTCTTCCTCTACTTCATTAATATCATTGGATCTAGGATGTTGATAGGTTTGAAATGACCAAATCCATAATATTAGATGAATGATATTAATGATAGTGTGAGTGATTTTATTTTATGCATTTTATTCATCTTCTCCTTCTTTTTTTCTTTTGATCGATGAAAGTCTTTGATACCTTGAGAATTCTTATGGATTCTTGGTAAAGACTAGATCGTTACCTATTTTCTTTTCGTGCGGTATTGCTTTCGGAGAGTGATCTACATATCGCTTCTCTCGCATGCATTAGCACATAAAGTTTTGACTGGCCTCGTTGTAGGGTGATTTCTACATAAATCACTTGGCGATCTGCTTAACATAGCGCAATATTTCGTGTCCCGAATAAAAAAAGATCAAACATGGAAGATAATCGTACGCGGTTGATTTAAGACTTATGGAAGTTTATCGTGTAGTCGCTATGATTTTATCAAGCTTCTGATAAATTTCCATTGAATTTAAATCCGAGAACATCCTTCACTCACCATCGATCTTTATTACTAACTTTGATAACATACTTGACAAGTTTCAAGATGGTTATCTTTAACATCTAACAATTGACTTTAATTTCCGCATTTTATTATATCGCTCTTTATTTTTTGCTTTATTGCTTTATTTTATCATTTCATCATGTTTATGTTTCCGCCATTTCCTCTTTGTCCATTTGGACGTTTATATTCCGCTATTTTCTCTTTGTCCATTTGGACACTATGTTTATGTTTCCGCTATTTTCTTTTTGTCCACTTGGACCATACTTTATTTTTGTGCTAAAACACTAATAAACAACAAAAATCTAAAAAATACTTAAGGCCCTATGGACTATTGGTTACTATCCCGAGTATTTTGGAGACTTAGACTTTTGGACTTAGTACCTCTAGATCCTATTATTCTGTTGTTACTCTGTCGTTATTCTGTCTGTCTGGCATTGGATTGTTGTCTGTTTGTGTGTGGAGGTATTTCCTTGAAAGTCCTTGATGGTTAATTCCAAGGCATTATGATAAGGATTTTACCCGAAAACAACCGTTACTCTGCCCGATTTTCGTCAGAATTTTAATGTGCTTAATGCAAAGTCACTACAAGAAAATTAGGGTTTTACGACATAAAAATTGCGACAGTTACATGATAACTATCGTAACTCTAATATAGTGACGCGTGTCACGACGGTATACACCTACCGTCCTTATATTTTTGTAAAATTATTAAATTTAACGACGGTCATACAACTACCGCCCTAAAAATCAATTCACGACGGTTTAAAAACCGCCATAAATTATATGTTACGACGGTACATTAACCGTCGCCCACCAAATCAAATAACACACTTCCTGCACCATAGAAACTCAGCAAAGGTCACGACGGTGAACCAACCGTCGCGCCCACTTACTTAAAAATTATCAAACTTCATGACGGTTAACCTACTGTCGTCCACAATTACAAAATAGTTATCTAAGGGCATGACGGTGAACCTACCGTCGCCACCCCATACCATTCACATGCGAATAAAAAGTTCGCAACGGTGATTTCACCGTCGTCATCTTTGAATTCATCTTTCACGCTAAAATTGAATCTGCTTTTTATGTTTTTTATTCTGTTCTTTTTCAGAATCATCATCAAAGGCCGCTCACGCTAAACAGAGAATCACCGTCAAAACATTTCTCCCAGCCACTCTCGCTGTCACTATGAATCACCATAAAAAATAATATTTGTTTTATAATATAAATGTTAGGATATTTACAAAGAACAAACATTATTATTAAAAAAATATAAAAATTAATTTATTTTTATAAAAAATTAATTAACTATTTTCACATTGATCATTTATATATAATACATATCATATCACAACATTACTAAATTTATTTAAAATATATAATAGAATAATATAAATAATTGAATTTTTATCGAATGATAAAAATATAACTATGTTTATTTTCTATAATATTTTTTATTAAAAAAATATTTATATTTATCCAAAAATTGATCCAATTTTTTTTCTCAAACATTAAAGTTTAAATCAATTAAATTTAGCAAAATTCAAAAAAGAGAAATTCAATATTCATTCCTTTGAAAACTCAACTTTTCTATGCACACTAGGAAAAAGGAATGCGAACCCTAAATCCCAAACAACGAATTCGAAACTCACGAATATTTGAACAAAGGATTCACCAATTTCAAACCCCTTTATGCTTACTTAGAAATCCTAGGGAATTTTTCTCAATCGATTCATCTGCGAATCATTTTGTTGTTGGAATTTGCCGTCAATCGCAAGCCCTTCTAATGGCAAACAGTCCCTTCATAAATTGCAAAACCTTCTCCAATCGATTCTTTTTCGAGTGTTTGAGTCTCAAGGTATTTATAATCATCTCTACTCGGAGCAGAGTTTTGGGGTTTTCATTTGAGGTACAAAGTAGTTTAAATTTTTATGGTCTAGGTATTAGTTATTGATTATTTAGGGTTCTCATTTTAGTTCCATTTTTGTATTTACTTCTATTGTTCTTGTTTGGAGGAAGATAGTTGGTTTAGTATTTCATCTGGATCCCCAAGTGTAATGTGTTGGTTTAGTATTGATATTCTAAAGGATGGGAAATCTACCTTGACTCATAATGTCAAGTGTTGGCTTCTTTTTCGGTTAGACCGTTTCTTTCCTTAGCTTTTATTTTACGCACTAGGATAGCCTCTTCATCTCCTCCCCTTCTTAGATTTTCAAAATCTTCTCCCTTTTTCCAAAATCTTCTTATGTTTGTAAAATATCTTTTAAAATTTCTTCTTAAAAAATATCTTTTGCCCCTTAGTGGCTTTTTCTTCAAAAGTTTAGACACGATTAATTGTTGTAGTGAGTTGCGATACCCCACGATTTTGAAATTGATTGATATAATGAGATCTTTTCTGCGTAAGAGAGATAGTGGCATACTCGTTGATTTCTATCCGAGTTGGAGCCCTTCTTTCATTTGCGATGCGAAGAACTCATCTGTTCTCATGCTCAAGATCAATGGCTGAGTATTTCTCTCCAACGATAATAGAGTGTTTATTCCTTTTCAAACCGTTTTTCCCTTTAAGCGGAACTACATTAGCTCTGACTTCTCCATTGCACCGAGGAGGTAGTAGGCACAAGGCTTCATGCTTTGCCGAGCTTATTTTAAAAATAAAACAAACCCCTTTTTAGCACACACGACACATATTTTCAAAAAGGTTCCTATGGAGTACCACAGATGTGAGGGGTGCTTAAAACCTTCCCCTTGTATAATCAACACCCGTACCTAAGATCTCTTTCTTGTTTTTAAACTTTGTGTTTTATTCATTCTTTTCCCTTTTCCTTTGGAAATAATAAAGCGCGGTGGCGACTTTCACTGAAATATTGAGTCGAGTCAATTTAATGGCTTCGTTTTTAAATTTTCCCCGCTACACTAACACATTCATAACAACACTTCATAAGAATATATAGTATCATAAATATTTTACTTAACACAACATTAACAAAATTAACACTAAAAAGTGAAAACCATATTTTACTTAACTCATGGTACATACTTTTGTCATTATCAACACTAAAAAGGAAAGACCTATTTTACTTAACTCACTATAAATATAGACTTTAGTCAATATGAAAAATTAAAAAAGAAAAATCTATTTCCATTTCAACCAACATAATCTATTTGCAGTGAGTAATCAGCATAACAAAAACTAGCATTTCAAAGTTACGTGCACAATTAAGGTGAGTTACGTACCAAATACGTAATGAAGAAGATACGAAAATGCTGGAGGATGCTTCGTTGATGTTTGGTTGTCTTTCCTTCTTAATTTTCAAGCTATGTTGGTGCTTCAATAGCATTATCGCGTTCAAAGGGAGGAAACATATGAGTGTTGTAAGAGATGATGTTTTGAAAATGGTTATGAAATATGAATTTAGATGTTAGGGCGTTTAGATGGAGAAGATGAAGATGAAAATAGCCTATGTTATATCTTCTAAAAAGACCGTTCAATTTTGCAAGAGAGCAAAGATGAAATGAGTGCCGAAAGTAAATGAATAGTTAAAGTCTAGTTCTTTGAAAACACATGCAAAAGAGATTTCTTCTCGGTTGAACAATTCAGCCAAGGGAATATATAAATTAAAAAAAAAGAGAGAGAAAAGAACCTTGTGAAATAGATAACTAATATTTCCTCTTGGTTGGAAATCTCAATCGAGGGGATAGATAAATTATAAATAATAAAAAATAAGAAAGACGTCAATTTAAAAAAATTAAAAGTAAAAATGTTAAAGGTGGGTTTTGAACCTTGGTCCTTGAGCAACATTTTCTCTCGATTGGAAGTCTCAATCAAGATAGTAAATAAATTATAAATAATATAAAACGAAAGGTGTCAATTTAAAGAAAAAAAACTAAAAGTAAAAATGCAAAATATGATTTTTTGAGGCAAATTTCCTCTTGGTTGGATGTCCCAACCGAGGGAATAGATGATTTTTTTTTTTTAATTTTGAACATTGTGCGCCCAAGGTTTATACCTCGAATTTAGATTGACTGAGATGAAAATTTTATTATAAAATGTATTATTTATAGTAGTGGAGACATTTATAATCAAAAACACATCTTTATTGGAGGTTTGGTTCTCGAATAAAAAACATGTTCATTACTTGTACTACTCATGTTAGAACAAATGAAGAAAAATTAAGAAGAAAATGAGAGGAGGTGTGAAAAAAAGGTAGAAGGCACCCTCTATTTATACTAAATGATATGTATTAAAATATAATATTTTTAACATAAAATACAATACATAGGCGCTTCTTTTGAAGTCCAAAACATAGTCGCCAATTGGAGGCATCAATTCAATTGGTTTGCCTTCTAATTTGTCTAGTGCATGCGCCAATTCGCATGGCTTGAGAGTTACACATGATTTTTTTTCTTGAAACATGGATACTTTGGAAAATAATGGGAAAACATGGTTAACTTGGTATTTTAGTTGGAAAACATGATTATTTAAAAAATAATAATTCCCTATATACGCATGATTTTGATAGGCAGCATACCAGCCAAGAATTGAATTAGCGGGATTTTCTTTCTTCTTTTCTTTATTATTATTTTTTTGGATCAAAGATTGCGACTGCCTTGTTAATGGCGTGAGAGAAACAGCTATTGTGAGTTTTCACTACTACAAAAAATATATTTAACCTTGGATGTGAAATGCATTTAACCTCGGCTACAAAAGCAAGGTAACAAAGGGTGTCATAAAAAGCTACCACTTTACCCCTCAGATTTTTAATAACCGAGGGGTAAAGTTATATACACATGGGTTCGATCCCCGACATCTGCATTTTTATTATTTTAAAAAATAAAGCATCATACCTCTCGGTTTATCAATAAAATCGACGGATAAGATAGAATTATTTTTTAACTTGTTACATTGTTTACACAGAATATTAATTAATTAATTTGCTTACAAACTACATTGTTTATCTAGAATATTGCATTGTTTACACATAGTATTAAAGCAGACTTTAATTTGTCAGTGAAGATAAAATGTTGGATCTTGAATCATTGAATTTTGAGGTAAATCAAAATGGTGGGTGCAGAATATTCTCTATGGCTTTTGCTTGCATTTGTTTCTAATATAAAGCAAAAAAAGGGTTAGATAAATAAGTGATTTTCGGCTCAAATAAATATTTAAGAAAACAAACCTTGAACCTAGATAATTTTCTTCTCTTGCAATCCATCATAACGTATTTTCCAAGCGTCTTTAGGTTTCAAGCGCTTCATGTGTCATTTAGGTTAGAAATGTTAATATTCAACATATTTTTATAATAGATGTCTCTTAAGTTTCATGCGGATCACTAATGGAAGTGTCTTGAGTGTTGATACTCATAAAATGCACGGTACATGTTTGTTTAAGGAGGGTGATCAATATTCTCAATTATCATGCCAAAAGTATTCCCTCGGTTTATGTTAATGGGCGAACAACAGGCTTGTTGAAAGTAGAAAGAGGTCTCAAACAGGGGGATCCCATATCCCCTTATACTATTTGTGCTCATTATGGAGTATCTCCACATGTGCTTGCAGATACTTCAACATAAGCCTAATTTTAATTTCCATCCTCGATGTGAGAAAGTGGGAATCACAAACATTAGTTTTGCAGACGATTTGATACTTTTTTGCTAAAGGAGATGTGCAGTCTGTCAAACTCATAATGGATGAATTCAAAAAAAAATTCATGTGCCACAGGAATGAGGGCTCATCCTGCTAAGTGCAAAATGTATTTTGGAGCTCACATGGTATGTCGAGGGTGCACTCCTTTTCAAACATCTAAGAGTACCATTGTCAAGCAGAAAGCTCACTTTACAACAATGTCGTCCTTTAATCTATAAGATTGTGCCTAAAGTGAAACATTAGACGACAAAATTGCTTAGTTATGCTTGGAGATGGCAACTAATCAAAAGCATTTTGTTTGGTGTAACTGCTTAGTGGATGCATATTCTCCCACTTCCCCACGGTATCACGAAACATATCGAAGCAATATGTAGAAGCTACCTGTGGAGCAGAACAAATAAGATTAGAAGAAAAGCTCCCATAGCATGGGAGAAAATTTGTGATCCCAAGGTTGCTGGTGGGATGAACATTACATCTTTGAAAGAGTAGAATAGAGCCACGATTAGGAAACTACTCAGGAATATATAGGCGAAATCCGATAAGTTATGGATAAGATGGTTAGATACTTAATACCTCAAAGGCAATGTTATTATGAACTGGAAGGTCACTCAAAACTGCTCGTGGATATTTAAAAAGATAGTACATGTGAGAGACATTGTGTGTGGAACCAATTATTGGAGAGAATTTGTCCAAAGAGGTAAGTACAAAACCAGTGACATGTATAAGGATCTCAGAGCGGTTAAAACTTAGGTGACTTGGAAAAGAGTGTTGTTCAATAACTATGCACGATCTTGGGCTGTATTCACACTTTAGATGACTTTCATGGGAATAATACCGACTAGAGATAGATGAATCAAATTTGGTGTGAATGTGGACAAACATTGTTGTTTCTGTGCTAAAGAGGAGAGTCTAAAACACTTAATTTTTTAATGCAGAATCACGCAAAAGGTATAGCAGGATGTTTTAAAATGGATTGGTATTAATAGACAACCCAATGATTGGACTAGAGAAATGAGTTTGCTGATCATGGAGACTAAGAAGAAAGGTCTAATGAGGCAAGTCTTAAAGATTGCGCTAGCGGGGACGATTTATGAGATTTGGCATGGTAGGAATCATATGAGCTTTTCTTAAAAGCCTGTGAATCCTAATGTGACAAAATTGATCATCAACAATGTAAAAAATTAGATGTGGCATGTATAGAAAACTAAGCACACACATTATGAGTTATGCTTAGTGTAGTTTTTAGTGTTTTTCTTGGATCTTAGCGATCGGATGTACCTAAACGGTTTTGGATAATGGGAAAGTTTACTTTGACTCCAAAAAAACATTTGTTTATTAAGAAAATCAATATTAAATGTAGTGATATGTCAACATCTTAAATTTACAGCTTTGCTATTCCTACACAACTTTTCTACACCGTATACACTGTTAATCGTATTTATACGGTGAAATGTATTTTTTTAATAAAATAATATTGTTCTTAAATATTTCTTTTTAAAATTTGTTTTATAACACAAATATAATATTGTGTCATTAACCAACTTCACAATTGTATTAACCACAAAAATATAAGTCACTCTATTAACCAATAAAATACATACTATTAACCATATTTTGATACTAAATTATAAATGTATTAACCAACATTTACACTCTATTAACCAACTTTATTTTATTATTTAATATTTTTTTATGTTTGAGAACTCATTAACCAAGTTATGAATTATATTGACCTGTTTTATAAATACGATTAATCAAAGTCTGTACCGTATATATTAATTTTTTATGTCAAAATATATATTAACCAAAATTTAAATTGTATTAACCAAATTTTAACATTTCATTAATCAAAGTAGTTTTAGAAAAAAAAATTAAAAAGTCAAAATAAAATTAAAAACATTGTTTAAGTATTTGTCACTTTTAGGAAGAAAATTTATCCCAATATACTTGTCACTTTAGATTACCAAGGCAATTTTATATTTTATCTTTCAATTGTTCCCTCTAATAAATACTCTTAATTTATTGTTTTCTCACTTAATATTAATTCTAATTTGAATACACCAATAGTTAATCAGGATAATTTAGTAATGTTGATATTCTCTCTCTTTTATTTATTATTGTTTCTTAATTTATGTGAAATGATCAAATGTGGCAAATAATATGGAACGAAAGGAGTATATGAATATCATTTTTCTAAATCTAACACTGTATGATACCACTGTATACTCATAATAGAGTTGCATTGCAATGCAACAACTAAAAGATTGTAGTACCCAACAAATGTAAGTTGCACCATTGGAGATGCTCTGAGGGTTGATGTAAGTGTATTTATATACAGATTTATGACATGACAAATTTTTTAAATATTTAATTATTAAATTAATGGTACATGTGGAGAACTCAATAGAAAAAATTACCATTGAAGATGGTCTTAATTCATTCAAATACAAACAAAAAAAGTTATTAGTAAAAAGACAATTGTATGTCCATACCGTGTGAGACACTTTTTTTAGGATACAATTTCTCTGCCTATCATAAATAATTGGGTAGTGTACTTTCAACCAATCACAATATTTTATTTTATTTTAACATATTTAATTAATTATAAAATAATATAATTTTTAATTATTTTCAACTTTTAGTGTCAATATATCTTTTTCATTTTAGTGTCAACTTTTAGATAAATATAAGAATTTACCTCTTTTTTAGTGTCAATATATCTTTTCTTTATTAAACAGAAGGAGCATTATTAGTGATGAGTCAGTCACTTATAAACCAATCTCTTTCACCTTATTTTTCTTTTGATTTCATTTTCTCTATTATCAAAAACATCTTAAGTCATGTCACCAAAGTCATGAAATTTCAAAGTGATTGAATCAATTTCGCTATTATTATCTCCTAATAATGTAATAAGATTCTCTCTCGTTGTTGACTTAAAATATCGATAACTGTATATGTAGTATTTATAATGGATTAGGGGTGTTCGTAGAGCGGTTTTAACGATTTTGATGCTAAAAATTATTTGAATTGCAAGAAAAAATAATATGTGGTTCGGTTTAATTCGGTTGACTTTCAAAAATAAAATCAAACCAAACCAAGTTAATGCGGTTAGGATTAGTTCGATTAGTTCGGTTTTTTACAAAAAAAAATTATTGAGTGATACATACATATATAGAGAAAAATATAATGTTTTTGTTTTATATTTCATACATTACCATAAAAAAGTTTATAATTTGATACATAAAAATGCGTCTTACAATTTTATCCTAGGTCTAAAGAATGAAATACATGACATTGCATTTGTAAATAAATATTGTACAAAGAATACGATAAAATTCATTTTTGTCAAAATAGTATTTATGGATGAACATATTTTATTTTTTGATGATATATAAATTAAAATAAATATCATACAAAAAATATGATAAAATATACATATAATACTAGTTGATTTCTCTAAAACAATTAAAGAAATATATATTGGTTAGTAAGATTTTGTAACATAATGCGATTTGGTTTGGTTTTGTTTGGTTTACAAAATACAAACCGCAAATTAAAACGAACCGTGCGGTTCTGTTAGAAAATGACTCAATCACATCTAAATCAAATATGATTTTTTGCGATTTTGATTTGATTTGATTTGGTTTTACAGTTTTCTATTGGGTCGATTTGATTTTGAACACTCAATAAATAATGAATTAAAAGACCAAATACAACAATAGTCCAATAACAATATTAATAATTAATAATATAAATTATGATTACTTTTATTCTACAAAGCCCCAAGGAAAATTATCAAGGAGATTAGGGCTATTCAATCAAACTTTCTTTGGAACGGTAGCGAATCTAAAAGATCTATTCATTGGGTGAATTGGGAGACCGTGTGTAAAACTCGAATAGAAGGAGGTTTGGGTATTAAAAATGTGGAAGTTCTAAATGTGGCGTTATTAAGCAAGTGGAAGTGGAGGTTTTTATCGGAAGATGAACCGGTGTGGAGGAGTCTTATGGCTTATAGATACGGAAATTTAAAAAAGAAAGTTCTTGTGGGGGATGTTTCGGTGTTATCAAAGACAGATTCGATATGGTGGCGAGACATCATCTTATATGACAATTACATCTCTCTTTTGACTCATAATTTTTCAGGTGTCATTTCTTGTAAGATTGGTGATGGATCTTCCATTCCATTCTGGTACGGGTTATGGGCTGGTTCTCAGCAATTGGCGCTGGCGTTTCCCGAGCTGCTGGTTAGGGCCCACAACGATGCTTTATTGGTAGCTCAGGCAGGATCGTTTGGGGAGAGTGGCTGGGAATGGAACGCAGCAGGTTCCCTCTATGAGTGTTGCAGCAGTGTCGATTTTCTGTGGCAGGAGGTGAGAAGTTTAATCAATTCTGTTGCTCCGGTTGTTGGTGTTACGGACGTTTTTTTGTGGAATTGGAATTCTGGTTTTGGCTTTTCGGCTAGCTCCTGTTACGACAGGTTTATACCGTTTCTGTCGGGGCCAGCAGTTTGTGAAAGCATAGCAAAGCCGGCTGCATTCTTGTGGAGCATCAAAGCTCCGCCGAAAATTCGTTTCTTTGGATGGAGAGTGATCCATAACAGAATCGCAACAAAGGATCAATTAATAAAGAGGAGAATGTTACCGGACCCTTGCGACCATTTGTGTGTTTTTTGTCTGGAGGAAGCATAATGTTTACCGCATTTATTAGGGGGCTGCAGTGTTCTTGCCAACATATGGAGGGGTGTTTTTGATTGGATTGGAACAGGCATCGATTTATCTTTGACGGAGTTTGAGGGATTTATTTGTTTTGACGAGAAGATAAGGAATAAGAACAACAAGATCATGGTTTCGGTTGTTTGGTTGGCAACGGCGTGGTGTATTTGGACAAAAATGAATGCAATTATTTTTCGAATGCTACTTTTAGCTTCCTTGAGTGCATGTCGGAGATTGTCTCTAGCTCTTGGTCATGGCTCCTCTGTTATTACTCTTTAAGGGATAATTGTAATTTTCACTCTTCGAATATTCTACCTCTCTCCTGTTTTGAGAAGTAGTTTTTCCTTCGTTGTAATAGGTTGGAGTACCGCTTATACTCCTCTATTAATTCCATTGTCTATTAAAAAAAAATTATGATTACTTTTATATTCCTATAACATCCCATCACATGATAGATATATTGCCTAAAAAAGTTACATTATATATATTCCACATTTCCAACTCGAGGGAGGCACGTGTTTTCTTGACTAGTTGTATTGTGTCTTCATCTTATATATACACACATTTCAAGATATATGCCAAGATTATCCTCACGTGTTTTTATTAATGAATTAGTAATTCATAAATCTTGGGTAATGTTCTGTATGGGACTGTAGCTAGCTAGTGCCCGTTGAAAAATTGAACTACTTACTGTTATAATAAAGAGCAAACATGGGAGTGAATTCTGAATTCACATAAGCTAAGAGTATGTTTGTCCTTTGTATGATATAACTAAGAATTTTTACAGAATTTAAAATTTTATGTCATTTTTTTATTAATTGTAATTTATTTATTTTAAATTTCTTATTTAGATAGTGTATTAAGATAGATTATTGTTAAAATTTTGAAGTTATTTTATAAATTTTAAAGTTTAAGAGTCAAATTTTAAATTTAAAAAATAGGAACTGATTTGTTATTTTCAAAATTTAAAGGATTTAATTTATAAATTTTGAAAATTATTAAAGACTAAGTTACAATTTGTTTTTAAAATTTGAAGCCCACTTTTAAAATTTTAGAATATATGAGAACCAACTTACAAAATTTGAAATAATAAAATTAATTAATTTGATATTCAAATTCTATTGAATATGAGAAGAATTCAAAAAAAATTATTTTAAATATTATTTTAAAATTAAAAAAAATTAACTTGGACAAAATACTTCATAAATTTTTATAATTTTGATAATTTTTATATTTTTTATCTAAACTATAATAAATTTTATTCAAAATATTACATTCCATTGTTAAAATTATTAATCCAAATACACTCTAACGATTTATTTGGCTGTGCAAAGAAGTTGAGAAGAGAGAAAATGAATGTGAAAGAGTGTTAAAAGAAAGAAATGTAAAAGAAGTAGAGTGAATTTAAGATATTGTTTGATAGGAGAGAAATAGAAGAGAGGAGTGTGTTTCTCATTTTCATATTGCTTGGTTGAATAGAAAGAGAAAAGAGAGAAATGAAAATAGTAATGAAATGGCAAAAACAACCTTAAACTCTAACAAAATATTTTATCTTTCAAATTAAATTGATTTTTATTTTACCTAAACTAACCAGATACATTAGCGACCACACATATAAATTTATTTGATACAATACAAATTATATTTATATATTTAAATTTGAAATTAACTATTAATTTTAAAATGAACAATAATTATATAAATCCAATTTTATTAAAACGCAAGAAGAAACAAAGGACCCGTGAGATGAAAGAAAAAGAAATATATAGTATCAAATGTATTTATATATAGATTTAAATTGTGTTGATAGTGACCTATGAAAGAGAAAGTTTATTTGATATAATATCAAATGTATTTATATATAGATTTAAATTTGAAATGAGTTACTTAACAATAAAATGAAAAATAATTATATAAATTCAATTGTATTAAATAATCATGTAAAAAGAAAAAAATAGCTCGTGAGAAGAAGAAAGAAAAAAGAAAAGTTTGATATTTTTGAAATAAAGGTTTTTTCTTTCAAATCAAGATAAATTGCTGATTAAAATAAAATAGACATTATAATATGTTTCTCTATTTGTAGTATAGCCATGATGGATAATGCTCAAAGTATTTTTGCATTGCTATTCTCTTATTTTAATATATATATATATATATATATATATATATATATATATATATATATATATATATATATCACTTCGTCTTCAATAGTTTCATCATCAAACTTTGTATGCAAAAATTCATAATACGAATCTTCTTGAGTATTATTTTTTGCAATATATTGATATGTATTTAACAAGGACGGTAACTTTTGATGATGACAACTAA